>NC_059336.1:95294165-95594165 GCF_018350155.1 Leopardus geoffroyi | reverse complement strand
AACATCTGCTTACCTGGCTAACTTTCAAGGTCAGCCTTGTCAAAGAATAGATCTAGTTCTCATTTCAGTTTTCTCTAAGAATGTTTTTTGCCCACTGTCAGAAGAAGCATGGAAGACAACACCAGTGGATCATAGCAACAACCCACACTTGTGATTAGGAGTTGTATTTAAAGGAGCTACGGGAAACACAGAACAGGAATCCCATTCCTACATTTCTTCCTCCCCAGGCAGCTTTCTTAAGCTTATCTGGCTTCTTCAAACAGTCCATTCTCTTTTTCCAAGTCTCTCTCACTATGTTTAGATGTTACTGCTGGAATATAAGAGAAAGGACAGAACATGAGATAATTTATGCCCCAATTTAATCAAGCATTGAAGGTAATGGTGGCAAGGGACGGACCTTGAGGTGGTAGACAGGGGGGAGGCTGAGAAAGAAGAAAGGGAAAACAGACAAGAGAGAGAAAAATGGAATAGAGGGAGGAGAGAGGAAGAGAAACTAAGAAAGGGTGAAGAGAACAGGAAAGAGAGAACAAGCAGAGTAGGAGCTCAGAGACTTAAAATCAACAGCAGAAAGGAAATGAGTGAGAGAAGGAAAGAAGGAAAGTAGATTTCACTGTCAAGGCTCCTCTTTAACTTTGCTGTATGCACTTGTGTGGGGAGGATCATGAGGGTGAAGGAGTCAAACAATAATAATGCTTTTAAAAAGGCTTTTAAAACCTCTATATAAGCATCTACCCAATAAACATTCATCAAATGCTAAACTTGCACTACTGACAAGACACCATGATTTACATTTAAGTTTTTGTAAGTTTTATAATACCTTGCCTTATATGAATTGGATTATATCTTTCATCAAGAAAGAAAGAAAGAAAGAAAGAAAGAAAGAAAGAAAGAAAGAAAGAAAAGGAAAGAAAGAGGAAGGGAGGTGGGAGGAAGAGGAAGGAAGAAAGGGAAGGAGGGAGGGAAGAAAGAAGGGAAAAAGAAAGGAGAAAGCAAAGAGAGAGAGAAAAAAAAGAACACAGAATGTAAAAATGCAGGTAAAGAAGCAGTAGCAGAAAAAACACAACTGCACAGAGCCTAAGTCTAAACAAGAAAAATGAGGAAATCTCTGTGGCAGGCAAGAGGGAGCTCACTACAAACCAGCTATGCAACTAAGCACTTTCTGAACATCAGTTTTCAGTTTTTACAAAAGCGAGGCAGGTGTTCTGGTATTCCTGTTTTGGAGGTGTGTGATAGACTTCATCTTTCTGGGCTTTGTCACATGTAGTACCATGGACCTGTGTATGGTTTTCACTTTACGATTCACAAAGATTTCCTGTGCAGTAGGTTGTAGATCATGGGGATAGTGACAAAAAGAAGAATTTATATGAAGAATATCAGATATTTCCAACTTCAGCACCAGGTAACAGAGCAGAAATGGCATATGCGTTTCATCTCACACACCAACTCCACTTGATTGAAGCCAACTTCCTGAAGGGCTCTAATTAGAAGCATTCTCTCACCGCTGGGACCAGCAGCGAAAGCTGAAGTGTCTAGATAGTGACATGTGTTCACTGCACAGGATGACAGAGGCTGCACAACTGCCTTAGAGTTGTTTCTCCTGCAGCAAACTGAATGGCCAGCCCCATGAGCTACTAACCTCCCTGTAGGATGAGAAATGATCTGGTAAAACTCATCTGCCCTTATATAACAGCTGTCTACTGGCTCATTTAAATCTTTGCATCTGGATGGTCCTGATCATCTGTCATCTTTGTGGGTTCTCAAGCCAAGAACATCATCAATGGAAGGAAGGCACTGTGGTGCAGCAGAGCCAGCAGTGGATTGACAGCTGGAGCCTGAGGTTTAGCTCAGCCTTGTCACCCTAAATGACATAGCTAAGCTCACTTCCCTCTTGACACTTCAGCTTCCTCTACTATAGAATGTCATTTGCGCCAAATGACAGAACTAAAATTCTAAAATTTTGATGTCCCAGATTTGCTCAGTTCAATCATTTCAGACAAAACCTAGATTTGTTTCTCATCCAAACTGGTTCACTGATGTTCTTTCCAAAAACATTTTGTTAAATGTATGAAATGGTTCTGGTATTCTCTTCAAAGCTTGCAAATCAGCACTGATTGTCCTTTGAATAGGCCATGCTAATTTCACCTCTGCCTTGGCCACTGCTCCTCTCCTAGCTCCTCCACTTGCCTTCTCAGTCTATTCATTCCCCTGTTTAACTTCTTCCACAAAGCGACCAGTGACCTTGATGTGCTCCTAAGCTTGTTTTGCTAACGTCCAAAGCCTGATAGCATCTTTGAGGGACCCCTGGCAACTATACATTTATTCCATGGAAGAGAAGAAGGGGATATTAGTCATCCCTTGGGAGAATACATAGGATCTCTATACATTTAACTGTTGAGCTTTAATATTCACAATTCGACTATGTCTTTCAGACTCAACAGAATTTGGTTCTGAAGAACTCTGGGTATAGAAGCAAATACCAATGTCATTAGAAAACCTCATTCCTTATACTATGTATGACAAAGCATTCAGTGTACTATGTGATGGGAAGAAAATGAGAAGATACTTTAATGGAGAGTATATATTATAAGAAATATAAAATCATATTTGGGTACAGATCCAAATCTAGGACTTTCTCTCTTGACTTTCAAGACTATCTTTTTCTTGATACATAAAGTTTGGATATTGGCTGTAAGGCCTCACCAATTCAAAGTCTTCACTGGTAAAATGAGGACAATAATATCTTTGGATTGTGATGAGGATTCAATGAGACAAGCTGCATGAGCAGCTAGCATCATCCCTAGGATATGGTTCTAAGTCAAAAATGGTTCCTGCGACTGGATCTTCTGGACAATTTTAATCAGAAGTGGAAGGCAGAGACTGGGAAATGTGGAAACAGAATCCAGAGATAGATGTGGGGCATGAAGCTCAAATAGGAACATGATATTTCACCAAGACTTCTCACAGTGACATTATTTCCCGCTAAGGGCAAGCTTAGTCTCACAGTGTGGCTGGCTCTAAACCAAAACCTAAACAGTCTGGTTGAAAATGGGAGGAAGAGGGCAGGGGAGCCTGTGAAAAGCACTGAGCTTGCTTCTTTGACCTTTAATTCATCTTCACCCTGCACCTATTTCAGCCCATAAAGGATTACAGTCACTGCTGTTCTGTGCTTGGTCCTTGGTCAGGGCCCAAATATAAATGAATGTGGCCAACCTGGGCCCCACTTTTGCTTCCTCTAAGGACTCAGTTCAGCTAATCAGCTTACTAAGATTCTGGACTCACCTATTTTTTCCTCTGATGATTTTTTTTTTTTTTTTACTTGTTTAACTAGAATGATGAGCAAGCTATCCACCATTACAAGCCCCCTACAGCTATGGGACCTGTGTAAATGTCTAACAAAAGAAGTTCAAAAACATCCTTGTGAAATCCTATTTTTCCTTCTCTGGGTGACTATTTCACAAGTGCTATTTCACTTTCAGGCTTCAAAGCTCTTTGCCAGTCTATTATGAGTACTTTTGTCATAAAAATAGGAAGGAAAGCAGGGCAAGGCCAATATATTCCGAACAAGAAATGAGAAAATCAGGTTTGAGGAGCCATTGTTCACTAACATATTCTGTACACATTCAGGGGTACCAGTTTCATTCACCTATGCCCAGGTCAGTTTCCAGAAAACCCCTAATGAATATCAAGTCTCTTAATGTCTCTAGGTCTTCTTTCAAATCTTTCTTCTACCTGGAGCATTTTTTACCTCTGT
This sequence comes from Leopardus geoffroyi, assembly GCF_018350155.1. Taxonomy (NCBI): domain Eukaryota; kingdom Metazoa; phylum Chordata; class Mammalia; order Carnivora; family Felidae; genus Leopardus; species Leopardus geoffroyi. The sequence goes on along the minus strand of NC_059336.1, from coordinate 95,590,414 downwards.
CTCTAACTACTCAGATGCTATCCCTCTTCTTCAAGGAAAGCTCTGGATGTGCTTCCTTGCCTTTTCATTACTTCTGTGTCCCGTTCTGATAATCTTTGAACTCACAACATGCCTTTCTCCATTCTGTATAGCACTTGCCTATTCCATTATATTGTTTTCCTTCATGAAGGTTATAGGGATAACTTGGTTCCTCCATATTCTACAGAAGACAGCAGGAAGAGAAAGTAATGCTGGGAAACTGGAGGAGGAAAAGCCCAAAGGTAGCTCCTACAGCAGTTAAAGGAAACTTGAGGTAGTAATTAAGTAGAAAGTATTCATGGGGCAAGACTTCCCCTGTTATTTTCACACGTGAGGGCTGACTGGAGAATGTGCAAGACCAAGCTGACCTTGTCCCCAGAAGGGAGGTGGTGGTGGGATACTCATCATTCCACCATCAGAGATGATAGAATTTAGACCATTCCACTTGAAGCTGATTAGCATTAATTCAGTTTCCACAGACACAGTGCAAAGCTTTGCTTTCCTGAATAATGGAAAGCACCTGCTGATAACTCTAGACTATGCTTGAGAAGCTAGTAGAAATGTTCTCCTTGTGGCTTCAAAATCACTCTTTGGGTGTGAGTTTCCATTCTTCAATATCACTGTAAGCCACCCAATAGCAGGAACTATACTGGCTCTTCACACACACACACACACACACACACACACACACACACACACACACACATCAATTCTTACATGGATATCTATGGCTATCCCTATACTAGAACTATGTAATAATCTTCATGGAATTATTTAATAACTAATCATCTTCATGTAATTATCTATAATTCACTCACAGAGCAGACATTTATTGAGTGAGGATTTTATCCACAGCTCTCTTCCAACCATGTAGGGCAAAGCTTTGGGCCACATTCCACAAAAAAGGGTATCTGGGGAAAACCATATGTAAAACAGATAAACTCTGAAAACAAGTGGAAAATTACTGCTGTCTACTTCAACCTTCCATTTCTTACAAAGAAAACAATAGGCCCAGTTAGATTGTATCAATCCAATCTAATCTTATATCTTATCTAGATTGATACAATCTAACTGGGCCTCTTTCTTCTTTAACTGATACAGTTATTCATTTCCTAAACATGCCTGCAAGTAGAAATCATGTAGAAATTTTGAGGGAGTGGAGGGAGAGACTGATGGAGATTCACAGCTCCCAACCCAGACCCACTCAATTTTTAACGAGTCAGTAATGCATGAATTTATCAAATGGCCTGAACGATTCTTATTAGTCCAGCTGGAGGATTAAGTCATTTGCCCAAAGTTATGAGTTTGTGGTTGAGCCCAGAGAAATGAGTGCTCCTGCTCTGGCTCTTTGTCTATCACCCCTCTGTTTCACCACCCAACAGTGCTTTATTTAGTGTGCAGCTTGAGCTTTCTTGTTGTCATCACTATCTTTCTTAGGGCCATGTCTGATCTTCCTCATGGACTAACAAAAACTCCAGAGCAGCGGAAAATTTATTGCCCGCCAAGTTGACCACACACTGGGTATTCAGTAAGCTTCTACAAGTAGGTTCATCATGATTAGATTTTCATTTTAGAATTATACTACTCACCATCCCTACAGGTTATCTTTGATAAGTGCAACCTGATGATCAAGAAGGAAGAGGTCATAAAAAGTTGGAGACCCCAAGTTTTAACTTTATCAGTGCCCATGGAATCCTGGGAGAATCAATAAACTCCACTGGACATCAGTTCAAAATGAGGCAGCTATTGTAGGTTTGTTTTTCTTAGATCTCTACTACTATGGAAAACAGCCGCCCAATATAACCAACGCTTTATTTTTTTATTTTTATTTTTATTTTTATTTTTATTTTTTTCACTGCTGTGTGGTTCTGTAGGTATTAATGATAATTCCTTAAAGTTTACAAAGTATTATACTGTTTTCGAATTTTTCACTTATAGTATTTCATTTCTCAAAATCCATGTCAGGGGGGTAACATGAATACTAATGATCCCTCCCATTATACATACTAATAAATCGAGGCACAGAGAAGGTATGTGACTTATTCAAAGGCATAGAAGTAATATGTGGTAGAGCTGAAATTCAAAGGCAAGAGTCTTTTCAGTCTTACTGCAGTGTACAATGGCTTGCCTTTTGACAGCCTGCTGTCTTCACTTAAGAGATGATTATTTCCTTAAAGTTGCTCTTGAAGAAGAGTTTGACTTTCAAACTAAATCAGAATGTGTAATGGTTTCACTCAACGTTTTCTGTAAATCTGAGCCATACCTTTTGGATCTCCACATGCCCCAGAGAATAGATGCTTTCATTAGCCATGTTTGGACCATGTGGAAAAAATCTAAAGCTGGCATTTGACTCACACTGCATACTCAACTTATTTATTAGTTTTATCCAAGATGCCCATCATTGAGGCACATGGGACAAACTGTTCCAAGGCAATTAAACCAAATGTCAATGGTTCCTCTTCTGGACGAACCATTCCACCAATCAATTACAAACAACCTGATTAAATGGATAAGTCTAGGTATATGCCCTTAAGATTGCCTCAGAACAATACAAACTGAAGCCCTGAAACATATGGTCACTGGTGGAGTTATACTGTCCTACTTGCCATCATGATTCATGACTGATGTGATTCCTTAATCATTGCCTTAAACTTTTTAGTGTCCAAAGAAAAGAAAACACAAATACAGTACCTTTAAATAACCTACTCATCTAAACAGCAAAAATTTATTGAGCAACTGCCATGTCCATAGCCCTATGCCAGGCATGGAAGTTAATTAGAAAGGGTTGGCTAAAAGGCATCTGCCTAATCTCCATATAAGTCTTAATCTTGGAACAAAATTTTCTAAGTCTGTCTTACCAGTTATAAAAAGAGAGACTAGGATCAATGAGAATGAAGGTTCCTTCTATTTCTATTTAGCCACCTCCTTGTTAGACCACAGGGTATCCCAAAGGAGTTTTCCATGGTATATTAGGAAAATCTGTATATCACTCTCCAGAAATGACATTTTATTTCTTAGAACAGAAATAAAACAGTGGACTTCTACATACTCACAAAAATGTATACTTAAAATCATTTACAAATGTTAAGCTAAGCAAACTTATATGAAGCTATTATTCTTTATGAATGAAAGCCTACTGACTGTAATCAATTTAGTTGTGAAAGGAAGTAAAAATTATCAGACAAATTAAAATGACTATTATAAAAGCACTGAGAAACACTAGTCTGGTTCAAGAAAGAGAGTGGGATTAAAAATGGTCCTCCTCAGCAGTGTAGGGCCCTAAGCAATTTACCATTGTGTTATCAGCACAGTGATTGACTAAACCTTTTGTGGGTAATGGGCACTTCAGTCAAAATCAAAGGCTAGTGTTTTATTGAGTGCCAGAGGCTCTTAATTTCCTTATAGCACATTAAAACATAGTCAGTCATTGCCACATTTTAACCTTGTTTAGCAGAAACTGTTGCACTTTAAATTCATTGACTTACATGGTCCACTGGAGATATCATTAAGAATTGTCATCACAGTACTCCCATGACTGAAAGTTCAATCCCTCCTCCCCTTATAGCATATAAAAATTTAGTTATAGATGACTACCTGTCTCCAATTCTTTTAAACATTATTCTGAGTCATTTCGCATTGAGTATTAGAAAACATAAAGGCTTAAAGAATCTCTGATAGAGGCAAATACAGTTATATTTCATGAGCTTCATGTGCCCTTATTTATGAACATCAACTGACTAATACATTTCTAAAGGCAACGAGATCAGTGATTTTGGCCTATAAGTTCATTTGCCAAAGAGTTTCATGGCTACAAGAACAATATTAAAGCTAACAATGGACCTTGAATGTTATGGCAGACATGAGTGCTGGCTTATTCAGTAACCATTCTCTAGCCATCTCATCGTCCTCCCCCAGATGCTTTGATAGAAGAACCTGCCAGCTCTTTATCTCTCCCACCCCACCCACCCATCTGCATAACTTCTTGCCATAACATAGGCATGTGACCCAATCCAGGCAATGGGATGTGTAAGGGTGGTAGTCATAGATTCTAGGAGAGGACTTACTCCCTGATAGATGAGTAACAGAGATATTCCTCTTTGCCAAATATTCTTAGCTTCTATAAAATGTTTGCAGCTGCAGCATCAGCCATTAATTATGCCACCATGAGGAGCCAAACCTGAGACCAGAGCCTGTGAATGGAAGTTGGAAAAAGGCTGGGTCTTGGATGACAGTACCAGGACAACTGCAATCCTGCCTACGTCAGGCTTCAGGTTGCTTGCCCACGAAAGCATCAGATCCCATAAAAATGAGAGTAGTATATTGTGTCTACATGTAACTGAGTCTTTACCTGTGATCCAGCCTAGGAAGCAGACAATACAAAGAGATAGGTGAAGAGACAGGAGAGATGTTTGGTAGTGAAGAACTAGAGAGAAAAACAGTGAATGGAGATGCCCTCTCTGGGCCCCTGAATCAAGCTTTGCTGGAGCTTAGATGCTGACAGGCTGGCTTGGCAGGGGTCCTGCATGCCTCACCACTAGGGATGAGGAGCTTTGCCCTGAAACTTTGGTAAATAGCTGGTAAAGATAAACCACGCTCTGAGTTAATATTCAAAGGAAAAACACTAAAGTTCCTTCTTGGGTTTTCTACATCCTTTGTTAAAGTGGACCATAAATTTACTTCATTGAAATATGATCTACTTTAACTAAAGCCAGTGGCATTGAGTAAATTAGAACGTAATTGTATTTTCCATGAATTTCACACAGCTTGCATTTTACCAAAAAGAACCCAGTTTCAGTCAATGCTTGTGTGCTGATACCTGCAATCAAGGTCTTATTAAACTAAACAAATCATGTCTTCATGCAAGTTAAGGAGGCGTAAATGTAAGGCCAATGCATAAAGTTTCTAATTTCTGCTATTTGGAAAAGCAGAGTTTGGAAAGAACTGTTTGGGAAGGGAAACTTTCTCTCCAGGCCATTGTAAACCACCTCAGAAAGCCTAGATTTTCTCCATGTTAGTGATGAGTTCCCCTAGAAGTCTTTGGTATCCCTATCTAACTATTGATTCTCCACTTTTATTTTGAATGAAGTGATACAATTGCAAGATAGAGGGTGATTTAGAAAAATGTTTATTTTCAGGTAAAATAAAACATCTGAGGTCGGATTTTGGTCAGCAAAACAATATCAATGTTAAAATGATGTGTTCTTAAAATAAGTAAAAATGAAACAAATTCTTCTATAATGTGTAATTTTAAATGAGAGGAAAAGGAGCCTGTCTTATTGGTTGAGAGAGCAGGCTGTTAACTTCTGTCTATATCCTGCCTTTCCACTTAGGGGCTGTGTAACAGCCCTTCTATAGGTCCCGCTTTCTCAGAAATGAGGGTAGACAAAAATAACACCAACTTCATCAGGTTATTGCTAGGATTAGACACTAGACATAAATAGGTAAGTAATGGTAATTACAGTCAGTCCCTGTTTACAGAGTCAGAGGCAAGGTGACAGATATGCACTTACATAAGACACGTGAACTGTGGGATTTGGGGCCAAAGTCTCATCTGGAACCTTGCCTTCGACTTGGTTCTTGGGGGAGTGAGACTGACTAGCAGCACCATCAACATTGCCTATTCAATCACCTCAGTGGACCAGTCGGACTCACTATTTTCCAAAGCCCCAGATGGTACCCTTACCTCCAGCCAACTGGCCTGGAAAAGCCAGATGTGATTTCACAGGGGGTTGGGGCATGAAGCTTTCTAAAAATCAGCAGAAATCCACCTACATCAAAGATCACTGCCAGCACAGCCAGAATTGTGCATCTCAGCAAGTCATTTTTGGAATCAGTTGCTGGGGACACATTGCGTGCGTGTACACACAAACACACATGAGCCATTTATACTGGATAAAATACACCAAATAAGAACTCATGAAGAACCAAGGGAACTCCTAGGTGGGTATGTCAGTGAGACCATCCATATACAGATGGTATTTATGTACAATATATACCTTCAAGGGGAAATACAGCTATTTTATAGAAGTTCTTCATTAAAGAAGTGCAGTCTAAGTATTGTATAACTTGTTTTCTATTTCCTACTCCCCACTTGTTCACACAAAGTAGGTCCTTCTGTCTGGCTTAAGGGCCCAGCATAAAGATACTTTCTTGGCAATCTTTAGCTTCTACCAGACTCTTCCAGATAAGGGACTCAACAGCTTGAGATTAACTCAAAGTTGACACTTTCAGAGTGGAAATATTGCATTTAAAAAATATTGTTAAAGTTTCTTTGATGTTGATAGATTTGAACCAAAATTTTAAAATTTCTTTCTCATAATCTCCAGAACTGCCAATATATAAAGTATGAGCTAAAGTATGCTTGTACACATTATTCTATAACTCCCCCTCTGGACTGGATTAGTCATTCATTAATGCTTTCTACATTTGTATCTACAGACTTTGGCTCTTCTGAATCTCAAGATGCCTATGAGAAAACTTATTTGTTTTAATGTTTATTTACTCATTTTTGAAAAAGAGAGCACAAGCAGGGGTGGGGCAGAGAGAAAGGGAGACACAGAATCCGAAACAGGCTTCAGGCTCTGAGCTGTCAGCATGAGCCGTGAAATCATGACCTGAGCTGAAGTCAGATGCTTGACTGACTGAGCCACTCAGGTGCCCAGAGAAAACTTATTTGATAGGTCCACCGAGTCACCATCTCCTTATGAGAATACAGTATCTTCCCCAAGCTTATTTCTCCAGTAGTTATTCTTTTTATCACCCAAGAAGACACTTGGCTGCCATCTAAACACATGGTCTCCCGAGTTCTTTTCTTTTTTATTCCCAATGTCCAATCTTATCCCAAGTTCTCATAGTCTCTAAACTATGTCAGCAGCCTTTAGATTCATTTCACTTCTACTAACATACACTATATCCCCCCACACCCACAATCATACACTTTGATAACTCCTCCACTCTCTCCGGAGAGCTTGCTTTTTAAGTTCTGAAATCTAAATGTGTCAGTCTTTCCTCAGCTATTACAGTGGGAGCCAGTAATGAATTCACCACATGCTATCCTGTAACTCATATGAACACATAACATCCAGAAAAAATTCTGTATTCTATAACAGTGGTCAGTAAACTATAGTTCATAGGCCAAATCCACCCACAACCTGTTTTTGTTTTTTGTTTTATTTTTATTTTTTTTTAACGTTTATTTATTTTTGAGACAGAGACAGAGCATGAATGGGGGAGGGTCAGAGAGAGGGAGACACAGAATCTGAAACAGGCTCCAGGCTCTGAGCTGTCAGCACAGAGCCCGACGCGGGGCTCGAACTCACAGACCTCGAAATCATGACCTGAGCTGAAGTTGGCTGCTTAACCGACTGAGCCACCCAGGCGCCCTGCACAACCTGTTTTTGAAAATAAAGTATTCTTGGGACACAACTACACCCATTTGTTTATGCATTCATTATCTTTGGCTGCTTTCATGCTGTTACAGCAGAGTTAAGTAGTAGCAACAGAGTCTGTAGCTAGTCTGTAGGCTGAAATATTTGCTATCTGGCCCTTTACAGAAAATGTTTCCTAAACTCTCTTCTATACCAGAAGACATTTTTTTCCATGATCATCACCATAAGTACATATTGAGTCCTTAATATGTGTTAGGCACTATAGGCAGACTGATATCCTATTTCACATCCCTATTGAATGGAGAAATAGAGGCACAGATAGGTTAAGTTACTTGTTCGAAGAGGTCCTGCAGCAATTAAGTTGTAGAGTCAGGATCCAATCTGGTCACTGGTTTGGGTTCCAGAATGCTTTCTGAGGTGCTAGAAGCCCCCTCATCTTTTTACATTTCCCCCAACAATCCAAATGTATTTCGTATGTCCTTTCACATGGCTGTGCTCTGCATATGCTCTTCTGCCTCTTGGGATGGTGTCCTCCACAGGACATACCATTCAATGAGCTATCTATGTCTTCCACCAATCCCAAATAGTGTACACCATGTTCATGAACAGTTGCTTTTCTCTGTCTCCCTTGTGCTCTCATTATGATGCTTTCAGATTGCCATCTGGCTTTCATTAGCCTGATTAATTTTGGTATTTTCTGTTCCAGCCTTTTGGGAATGAAAACAATTGGTCAGAGAATCTCACTTCCCTAACAGTTCAGTCTTCTGAAAGTGGAATTCATTGTCTACACCTATTTCTTCAAGTTTCAGGCAAATAATATCGTCTTCTTATGGGTAGATTTCACCCTCTCAACCAGTTAGCCTAAGTACACATAGCATCTTACAGCACACGCGATCGCACCTTGAAAATACGTTTACTGATTTGTTGAGTGAGTAAATGAATGATCCTCAGGCCAATAAAGGACAGCCGACACAGAGAGGGAAGGCCTTAATAGAAACAGAAACAGCATTGAAACTGGTAGCTCACAAAGCATGAAGCCTGAGTCAGGCCTTAGCTCCCTACTATATGATCTAACAAATCGTGTGTGTAAATATCAATGGCCCCATGACACCCACCACTACCTCGCACACTGATCTCATTATCCTAGCCACTTATTACCTTCATTTTGTCAGGCTGCTCTGGAAGAAAAGACCATTTCCCAAGGTGTAAACACAGCTTCCAATAATGCCAACCTTATGTGATCAGTCAGTTCTCTGAAGCACACAGGGTCAACCACAAAGCTCAGTTACATATTTTTTCAGCAAGGCTTCTCTTAGTAAGATAAAAATGCAAACTGACACTTTTGATAGAAACCATGATGCAAAAATCAGGCTGTGTGTGAGGATACTTTCAGGCATCTTAGCAAACTTGTTGGCAGAGTGGTGTTTGGCTCTGCCCCCAAGTATCAGCCACCCCTTAACCCTTAACCAGGCAGGTTACAAGGATATATCCCGTGAGAAGTATGGCTAATGGCTACAGGAGCCCAGTGCAATGCAAACTCTTGCAGAACTCCTAAATTTTGGTGTTAGTGCCCACCCTCCTCTCTCATAAAGTGTGTTACTCTAACTGGATACTGTACTGAGAAGTTTTGCAGCTTCTTTGTCTTTTCCAATTTACTTCAAACGTGGAAAGTTTTTTGGTGACAGTAGGTATGACCACAATATGTGTTGTGTGAAGAGTTTAGAATACATAAAGAAAACCTACTTTATGAAAGCAAAATCTAGCAGAATCTATATATTTGAGACTGCATATTCAGGTTTTAAAAATGAGTATAATAATAATTTGCCCCAGGTATACACACACACACACACACACACACACGCACACACACACACATGCATGCACACACACACACTTGGATAGAACTCTGGATTTGATTTACTGAAATCAACATTGTTTTACCATTCAGGAACCTATTTCTTATTGCATTAAAGAATATATCTGAAATAGTTTTCAAGCAAAACACATCACCAGATATTTTCCATCTTCTCTGAGAAATGAGGAGGAAAAGATAGATATACCTAGGGGAAAGAAGAGTAATTCAAGTTATTTAGAGGAGAGTATTTTCTGTATGTTCAAATTATGAAGCTCTTGGATACTCGCCCAGTGCTCGTCAGAAAGGGGGTACTCAAAAACATCTGATGATGCAGATAATATAACAGTGATAAACACTCAGATAGTTTGCCCTGAAAACAAAAATTAAGTAGGTTAAAATAAATAGCATCCTTAGAGGCTAAAAAATCATGTATATAAGTAAAATATTCTCCATCTCTATTCTTCCAGAAGAATATGGACATCTTTGTCATACTTTCTTACTCCTCACCAGATATTACTTATGTCCATGACACATTTAGCTTTAAATACATGAAAATACCATCCTTGTCCTTGCAGAAACAGTAATTTACAGCAGGGGTCAGTATACTTTCTTCCAGACTGTAAAGGTTTTTGGCTAGCATGCCAGATGGTTTGTGATGCAACTACTCAACTCTGCTATTGTTGTGCAAAAGCAGCCACAGGCAATAAATAAACAACTGAGTGTGGCTGTGTTCCAATAAAACTTTATTTACCAAAACAGGCAGAGGGCCAGCTGTGGCCCTCTAGCTGTAGTTGGTCAACTCCTGATCCAGATGGATGACTCCTAATCCATTGACTACACAGTCCTAAGGGATCTGCAATTTACAGAAGTGAGTATTCCAATCCATATGTGAAGTAAGAATGCTTTACTGAATGCAAATAGCTCTTGCCATGTCTTTATTGCTATTTTCCCAATGTATGTCAATACTACTGTGATTAATGCTTTAACAAACAGCTTTGCTTGCCATTAATTATTATATCAGTCATTAGAAGTTGAATGTACAATTGTTCCTGTGTGAGGATTTTTAAGAGTATAAACAGACTTGTACCCCAAAGGCTGAGAGCTACATCTCTAAATTTGCACATGAAGTTGATGTACTTCCTGCAATTTTAAGTGATTTTCTTTCAGTGTTTTTCCTCTTGGATAAAATGTGGTATATTCCTTGCCCTGGGAATCTGCCTGAAGAAGGCTCCAACATCTGTGTTAAGCACACCTCAATACTTGACAGCTGCACAGGACTGCCTCTCTGATGGATGGCATCAGGCTAATCATTTTACCAGCCAGCCTTTACCAAACTCCCATGTAAGACACTGCTCCAGTCCCAGCCGCAGCCGCTTCCTGATTAGCTCTCTAATGGCGGGAGCACTGAGGCAGAAAATCCCAAATAATAGGTGATCCAAAATAAATTCATATTTGGTTCAGCAAATGACCTTTTTTGTAATGGTTTTACCTTCCTAATTATGTTTTCCTTTAGACTGATACATCAGTTGGCTCACACCATCTGACCACAGAACGAGGGATGCAAAAACGTAGGTAGGCGGCAAAGAGAATCTGGGTAGAATAAAAACTTTCTGTGCTTGAACAAATACAACAGAGAGGACTGTCAAAGAATCCAGCAGGAATGGACTTTGAAGTTGATGCACTTCAAATGAGACAAAGATGAGTTAAGCGGTTTATTAGAAGTTACTCAGCTAGAAGATACATATAATAATGATGATGATAATAATAACGATGATCCACTCTAGTCAAATTATACCCCCATTGCTTTCTACCATAACGATAAGCAAACTTTCTCTATAAGGCCCAACAATAAATATTTTATGATATCTTTTGCAACTACTCAACTCTGCCTTTGAATGAGCACAGCCGTGTTCCAGTACAACTTTATTATAGACACCAAAATTCGAATTCAATATATATGTGTCATGAAATTTTCTTCTTCTCAGTATTTTAAAATATAAACACCAATCTTAGTTCCAGGCAGTGCAAAAACAGGTGGCAGGACAGATGTGGCCCCATGGGTCATAAGTTTGCCAATCCCTGGTCTATCACATCACTCTATTAACTTTGCCTCAAATATTCATCATTATTTGAAATTATACTGTATATTTCTTTTTTTTTAAGTTTATTTATTTTTGAGAGACAGAGAGAGAGAGGGAGAGTGCTAGCACAAGTGGGGAAGGGGCACAGAGAGGGAGACAGAGGATCTGAAGCAGGCTCCCTGATAAGGGGCTTGAACTCATGAACTGAACCGTGAGATTATGAGTTGAGCCGACATCAAGAGTCAGATCCTTAACCATGTGAGCCACTCAGACGCCCCTGTATATTTCTTTCTTGTGTATAGTGTATCTGACATCACTCAAATTTAAGTTCTTCAAGAGCAGGGGCCATACATACCGTTTTCAGCTTTCTCTCAGTTTGACATCCTAAGTGCCTACAATAGTACCTGGGACAGGATAGATCCTAATAAACAGTCATTAAATGACTGAATGGTGAAATGTTATTGGTAGCAGTACAGTTATAAGTTTATATCATTGTACAACCTTCAAAACACCACTACATAAAAATATCTCCTGGGCACCTTGGGCGGCTAAGTTGGTTAAGCATCCCACTTTGGCTCAGGTCATGATCTCACAGTTTGTAGGTTTGAGCCTCACATCAGGCTCTGTGCTAACAGCTCAGAGCTTGGAGCCTGCTCTGTGTCAAGTAGTGTGTGGCCTAGATGTTTTACATGTGAGATGCTGAGTATCAAAAGAGTTTAAAAGATCTCTATGTACTCTTCTAAGCATTTTCAACCAAAGTTTCACCTCAGTGGGCTCCGGACTCCAGGGAGTTTCTGAGATGGTTCAGTCAATGTTCCGCCATCACATAGCTACAGTGGAGCTCCTCCAAAGAGGGGCAGGTAGAAAGTTCTGAAGATGTAAGAATGAAGAGCAAATCCTGATGCTGATATTCCAGCCAACTCTGGATGATCCGTGTCACGGCTCTTTCCCTTGCCCTCACCCTGGAAAGGGCTGCACTCCACAGACTATATATAACAAAGCCCCCGTACCCCATGGACTGCTTTTTGCTACTCTCTTTTAACTACTTAATTCTCATAACATTTATTGAGCATCTTCAGAGGGATGAGCCCTGAGCCATGTACACTGGAGACTAGTGGGATATGTAGGAAAGAAGATGGACTTGGAAATCAGGCAAACTAGTGCTCATATCACTGATCTGCCATTATCACCTACTTAACCTTGAGCATATTACTAATAGTTTAATCTCTAAAATGAGAAAATGATTCCTATGCTTCTTGATTATTATGAGAATTGAGTGAGGTAATATACTGCCCAGTCTCGCTTCTGGCAACCTAACAGATAGGCAGCCAATGATTGTTTCCTTCCAGACCTCAAGGTGTATGCTCTGTAGTAGAGAATAAGACAATTATTAGTACTGGTCTGGGAAAATGGCATTAGTGGGTAGTTCTGCCACTATTCAGGGATGTACCTTGTGTGACTTAGCAAAAAGTGCCCCTGCTTCAAGGCACTTTGCTATCATATCCTGGAACAATGCAGTAACAATGATTAAGCTCTACAATGACAACAGTGTGAATGGAACCTGTCGAATAGTGCTGTACACACACACCCAACCACAAGCAGTAGCCCTTGTCAAAATGCATACTAACTTAAAGAAGGGGAGGGTTAATGCGGTGTAGGCTAGATAGAGACCGTCACATCAGTAAACAGGACTGGAGTTAGATTTTTAAGCCGATGAAAAGTGGAGATGTGGTAAGGAAAGTAAAGAAAGCATTTAGTGGACATCATGGTGGTAGCCAATACTGCCCTGGGGAGTTGGCCAGCCTTTGAATATCACCCCAGTTCTCAGAAGAGCTCCCCATGCATACTCCTATGCTGGGTTATTTGGTTAAAGAGCCACACACAGACCAACTTGACATCCAGAGCAGAACACGTATTTCCATGCCAAACACAATGTTTTGGAGGAGCAGTGAACATTTTGCTGCACTTGGCCACTTCCTGGAATTCAGAATACCAAACATTTTGGAAGTATACCTCCCAGTCACAACACAGTGGTGGCCTGGGGACCAGATGCTCTGCACAACAGAAAACTCTAGTGGGCAATAAATCTGGCCATGAATCTTCTTTCAATATGGCAAGCCATATGAAATGCCCTTTCATGGAAAAATCCTCAAACGGGGGCTCACTTGGACCTTGCCATCACTGAGAGCAATATGTTTGTTTCACTGACCAGGGTCCCAATAAGTTAAAGGCAGCTTTTCAAAGGCAAGGGTATGAGGAGGTAATTTCACAGAAGTCCTACTTTTGCTGAGGTCACACAGGAACCCTACCTCCAAACCCTCTACTAAGTAAGGAATTTCTAACTGAAAGAAATATGCCCTACAAATATTACCTTTATGTTTACATATACTTAAGTATGTACAAAACAAAACAGAACTATGTTTCAGGGACACAGCTTGATACAATAGAAAAGTACAGGATTTGGAAACGTCAGACTCCATTTTAAGCTCTCCTGCTGCAGTGAACCATCTGGATAACCTTCGTGAAGCTACATGACCTCACTAAAGGGAGGTTTCCCATCAATAAAATGGAAGGCGTTGCTGTCTCTCCAGACTTCTCTATTTAGGATCTGCAAATCATAGCAGAGAAAGGCACATAGATTTCATCACACTGGTAAAATCTGATGGAACAGTAAGAGCTGCCTGGGAGGCCAGGTTGAGAAGGATCCTGGGTGTATGTATGGGCTCAGCAGGAGAGTAGACGATGATGCAGGAGTGGCATCTGCCAGGCAATGAAGAGAAGAGAGTGGCAACAAAAGCTATTTGCCATCATTGACAATAAACGGGGACTTCCCCTGAATCGGCCTGCTAAAAGAACAGGACAGGGGGACAGAGAGGCAATTTCATGAGTGTTCTGGTTCATGTGGGTTGTGATGTCCAAATACTAGCATTTACCCACATATTTGCCCCATAAAGAACACAGCTGGTTCCACAGGACAGCTTCCCTAGCCAGGTCAATGGAGACAACCTTCCTCAGGATCCCGAAGCCACAGCTATTCAACTGTTGCTCTAAAGTCATAACATTTGTTAGTAGATGTTTCCTTCCTCTGGCTTTTCATTCTGCTTCATCCCCACTAAAATGAAAAGTCCTCTGGGAGGAGTAACACAATCAACCAATATGCATCAAGCTTGTGAAATGTCCCTTTTCTCAATCTCTCTCTCTCTCTCTCTCTCTCTCTCTCTCTCTCTCTCTCTCTCACAGAATTTGCTAGGGGTACAGGCAAGGCACTGGGTGGCTTTACATAAGAGGGTACTATTGGGGGTACTATATGGTCAGAAAAGAGAAATGCTAATGATGAACAACTTAGCTGAACATCAGTCCTGCAGGCTGGTGTGAAGTTGCATGCTTAGTGCAGCCACCAAATCAACATGCTCCAAACTAGGGAAGAGGAAGTGACTTTTCCCTACCAGAACCCCCACAGGACAAGCTTTGTGTGTCTAACTTTGGTACTGAGACTCCTACCAGAATGCTTTTAACAACCTGATATTCTGGCTTCATTTTACTCCTGGCTCTTCTCCTGGAGCCCCCATTAAGATATTGCAAGCATGTCTCAGCTAAAGGCAGGTCCCAGACCTTCCTGAGAACTGTTAATCTGAGAAAATGGGGATTAATGCGTGCAGGCTCTTTGGAAATCATAGGGCCTATGCATGTGCAGTGAGGCCAGGGCTGGGACATACCCATTTGAAACCAAGAGGGTAGTAAGATACTAAGAAAGAAATACTATTTATGTAGCACTTCCTATATGGAGTGACTGCATGCACTATTTTGTCCCTGCAACCTTTCTTCTTGGCTGGGTGAACTATCCCTTCTTCAGAAAACCAAAATTCAAAAAGGCTAACTAATTCACTCAAGGCCACAGAGACAGTGAGAACACATGTGGGTCTATTCTGTGTACACTACTGAACACAGAATGCATGGTAAGGTCTAGGGTATAATGAACATATGCTCCTAGCATGGAGAAGCAGAAATAGAGGCATAATAAATGGATTTGTTGACTATGGTTCTGGATTGCTATATGCATCTTAAATCCAACCTTTCAACAGTTGTAGACATCGTTTCTTACACCTGCTAAGTCATTGGCCCGGGCAGTTCTTAACTTTTAGTGCCACTTAGGAGAACCCTGGTATAAATAATTCAGAAGAGCATTTGGTTTTAGGTCTTCTCATCTTTTAATTGGGACTTCACCAGGTAGTATAACAGAAGTGCCCTGCCCTGTGTAGGCCTGGAGAACTGATGACTTATCATATTGTATGTATATCTGACTTAACACGCTATCGTAATTTTTTTTAGTGTGTTTTCCCTGGAAAGAATTCCACACAGAATAGCAAGGGGCCGACCAACATTATTTCATTCAGGCAACTCCTGGCCCTGACAGGGCCATTACAACCCTCTTCCTTTCATTTTTAAATGGCACTAAACTCTCAAGAATAGCATCAAAGCTGTAAAACTGTTGACAATCAGCAAATCTCTAAGCAAGTTTACCATCATCCATTCTGATTCATTATAATCATTGAAATTTTAGGTCACACAAGAGCCATCTGTGAAGCAGCCTCCCCAGATGATTAAAACATTCCTGTACAATGTACATTTACAAATTGAAAATTAATGAGGAAACATGTTTAAAAATTGACTATAGCTACCCAAGGGTTTAAAAACACTTTAAAATGCATAAAGAAATCACTTGGCTATGCAGTCCTCCTTAGTGACAAATAAGTTGCATTACTTCTCAGAATTACTCCTGCTGAATTAACTTTTCAATGTGTTGGTTATTATGGTTGCATACCAATATCATATCTCCAAAAATACTAATACAAATCATATCCCCCCACTTCTGCCCTCCGGACTAATTCATTTTGCATCTTACCAACTCAAGGTAAATGATCCAGAAAAAAAAAGCAAAGATATTCCTCATGAATGACTGGTATAACAACAAACAAAATTGTATTCCGCCATTGGGAATGGTCTATTCCCGGTTAAAAGTTTCTCTAGCACTTCTGGCTGCAGACATGAAATACAGTCTCTTTGCAGTACTTTCTGGACAATAAAGGATTCCTTTCACACTGCACTATTTTTTTTTTCTCTTTTGACTGGTTTTTTACTTCTGTACCATCCCACTTTGCCTTCAGTCAGGCATTCTATCTGGCAGCCTTGGGGATAGGAATCTTTAGGGGGGAGATAGAGAAGAAGGAGAAGGCATAATTCTCATCCTCCAGGAGCTCAGTCTGAGAAGGGCAGTGAAGGCAGGGTTTGAGTGGGGGAACAACCTTTGACCAGTGCCAAGCAAGTGCTTGAACAGGGCCAAGTGCTTTGTATATGATACCGAATTTAACCCTTCCATCAGGCCTGTGATATAAGCAATATAGTATCACTGTTTATAGGTGAGGAAAGTGAGGCTTAGAAAGGTTAGGTAGCTTGCCCAGGGTCACAGTCAATGCTGTGACCATGAGTAGACCTCACTCGGGTGTGTGCATGCACCATGAAAACACCACACATAAATCAGTAGCAGATGCACAGAATTAAAAACACCTAAGCCAAAGGCTACTAGTTTGGCCAGATGAGAAGGCTAGCTTGCAGGGAGTCAGAGCAGATGCATATGGTATGCGGAGTCCACTGTGCTTGACCGCAGTGGGCTAAGTTGTGGTTCCTCAAAATTCTTATGTTGAAGCTCTAATCCCCAATGTGACAGTATTTAGAGACAGGGCTCATGAGGAGAAAATCAAGGTTAAATGAAGTCATAAGGGTAGGGCCTTAATCTGATAGATCTGGTGTCTTATAAGAAGAGGAAGGAACACCAGAGTGTGCACTTTCTCTATACACACAGGGGAAAGGTCCCTTGAGAACACAGTGGCAAAGCAGTCATCTGTAAGCCAGGGAGAGAATGCTCACCACAAACCAAACTCTCTGACAGCCTGACCTTGGACTTACAGCCTCCAAAACTGTAAGAAAATAAATTTTTGTTGCTTAAGCACCCCAGTCTGTAGTGTTGTATTATGGCTGCCTGAGAAGGCCAGTACAGAGATATTGAGAATCAAGGATGGGAAACTCAGTCATGTGTGACAGAGGTCAGTGCCAGGGTTGGATAGCAGCCTCCCCTACCATCCCCCACCCACACACACAAGCACTGAGCTAGTGACGCAGTAGTTTCCCACCTCCTTCCTTCTGGCTCCAATGACATTGATCATATTCCTGGACTAGACTCGTATTATATTATATCATGACTTTGTTCTAGGTCTGCCTCCTCCTGCCCTCTTGTGAATGTATGTACAGAAGGGACTATGCCTCATTCACTCTTTTATCTGTCACATTGTCCCTCACATACAGTAGCTGCTTTTTATAGTTCTGGATATTTGAGGAAATGGGCAGGTCTGTGCCTGCAGGAGGAGTCAAGGTAAGAACATCCATAGGTATGAGGTATTTGTAGGGGTGAAGCACCAGCCCCACTGCCCCAGGGGGTGACATGAACAAAAGAGTTAAAAGAAGATGAATTTGGACACAGGACAAAAGAGGGGGTACTCTCAGATATGTGTTCTGGAGGCCATGGCCAAAACTAGCCAGGGTATACTCAGAAGGTAAAGGTGACAATGGTCCTGAGAAGAAGAAAATGTGAGAAAGATTTTCTGTGAAGGAAACATCAGCTGTAAATACTAATGGGTGCTTTTATTAAAATAACCAATATTCATCGACTGCCAACCTCCTAGTAGGCATTTTCAGAAAGTAGGTATTTTCAGAGATGCTGCAGTCAAGACTGAACAGAACCATCCACACTGCACCTGCTCTCAGTGACCTGACTAGTGGAGGCTGAAACAAGTCAAATAATCACAAAAATAAATTTATGATGAACAACTATGTACAATGATACGCAGAAAAGTTGCATGGTTGTATTAAGAACCTATAGCAGTGGGATTTTCCCAGTTCAGGAAGCTCAGCCATTCCTAGAGCCTAAGGATGGGCTCGCCAATGAAGTGAAGAAGAGGTATACATAACACTTTTATGCACCCACAGTACAGAGGACTATTAATTCTGTGCACCAGACACTCTACCAAGGACATGGCAGATTCCATTCTCTAGTGCATTTTGAACCCAACCGTCTGTTAAACCCAGCATTGGTCACAGGAGGAACCAGAGAGGAGACATGAATGTCTGCCATCATCCACTCCTGCTGCAAATGGCAGAGTGCAGAGCAATCATCCCACTGATAATGCATTTCTGTACATGAAGGATCACACCTGAATTGCCACCCAAGCCCTTCTTGCCTCAATAATGCCTCCTTGTACTGTTAGGATGCGAAATGGGAGTAGGCTACAGGCAGACACTCTGTTGAACAAACGTATTCATTTCAGGCTTCTGAATGAAAGTTTCAGAAGATAGTAAAAAGAAAGAATCTGTTCAAGTGAAAATTGCCATAGGTGTGATATTTATTTTTAATTTCATGAGTCAATGTGAGACGGTTTGGCATATTAAAATCATAATGTATATTGTCAACTGTTTTAATGTTATCAATTCAGCATTACAGAACTTATTTTGACAATGTGGGGCTGTCATCTGGCAATCACAAAGTACTTTATAATGCTCACTATGAATATATTACATATATATTCTAAAAGGGAAATGCATCAAAATCAGTATGTCCAAAACCATTTTTTGTCATGGCTAATATGCTAAGGGGTGATATCAGAGCTATTTAAAATCCTCTAGGATATTCATCAAATATTTCTCTAAAAAATTAACTTGGATATTTTATTTCCTATCAAATGCTACTCTCCTTTCTAATCAGACTTGTTTCAGCAACAAGTCCCATACACACATCAGGAGAGCAAATTTAATGAGGCTTGGGAGAAACAAAGGAATATGAGGATGCATGTGTTTTTACACATGTATTTATTAGGTTTGTTATATGAAGAGTCAAGGAGAATCTGGACTGACAGATGGAAGCCAGAGAGAGAAAGATATTCACTCAAAGTCGTAAAGAAATGCTTCAAGTCAAACTTCTCCAAAGACATACGTGGACGGGATGCTGGACTTTAAGATATTCAAGACTCAAATGGTATATTGATCTAAACGGCCTAAATTGTGCCTTCTAGTATGACACACCTGGAAAACCTTGGCCAGGGCGCTCTACCAGGTGCTTTATTTTTCTTACCTTCTGGGGAGAGAAGACCCACATGCCCCAGGTGACAGTGAAACATACAACAGAGTTGTTCTGTGATATTGACTAGAATGGTTTTAGGACTTGGGATGAAAAGCAAATAGAGTCAACTGGAAGGAAGTGCTAGGAGAAAATACTGGGATTTGAAGGACAGGAAAGATGGTGACTGGAGAGAACATCCTCAAACAGGTAAGATTATCAATCAAGAATTTTAACACTACTTGTGAGGAATGCAGACTTTAGAAAACCAACAGATAACTCCTTTGACCAGGAATGAAAGCATTATTTGTAAGATCTGCCTGTTAGATTCAAGATGGGTTGGCTCTCATGTCTGATAACTTCAATAAGCATCGGTAAAGGCTTACAATGAAGATTCCAAGGCATTGAGCCCTATGACTCCGATTCAGTAAGTCTGGGGTTTGGCCCAAGGATAGTGATATCTACCTTCTCTCTTGACTTCCACTGTGATTCTGTAGCAGATGGTCCCCAGATACCATTTTGATCAAACAGGTTTTCTGAAGAAGAGAGTGTAAATCTAAGCTTGGCTACTGTTACTGTAATGGATGTACCAGTATATGAAGTCTGGATGACTCTAATGAAAGTTCTTTACACTTAATCTGAAGTCTGTATTTTGGGTACCACAAAAGTTGGGTGCAACTTTTTCCACCCTCTGAGATCCCATAAAATATACTCAATCTCTTATCCACATGCTAGGCTTTTATGTGTTCAAAGGTATTTGAAATGGTTCTCCCAAGGAAATGCATCTCTAGGATGAAGGATTTTAGTTGTTTCAATCTATTCTAACAAGAGATAATTTCTAATCAATTCTCACTTCTTCTCAATATCTTCTGGTAATGTCCCCATTTCTCAGTTTCTTTCTTTAATAGCTGTATCCATATGTGAACACAATGTTTCCATTTACTATAACTAGGCAAGGACCTCCTCTTCTGTTCTGTATACCTTGTTCTTAAGAATGCAAGCCAAGATCTCATGAGCTTTTTTTTCTGGACGTCAAATCACCTAGTAAATAGTAAAACTGGTAGAAAAAGAAAATTATCTTATCAGAGTTTGTCTTTAGTGTATCTATGGTTTCTGACAACCATATGCATTGACACAATTCCTTCAAGAATAATGTATAACATATGCATATATTGTCTTTAATGTTAGCATTTTAAATCAGGGTTCATAAAATATAGATGGGCATAATTCAATGAAGATTTAATTTTAAAAATAGGTTCTCTGGCCCTTCCTTCCTGTCCTTTAAAACCTCTAAATTAACCTTGTACCCTGCAAGAGAATCTCTGGATGGGATAGCAGCTGTAGTGACAGTAACAGCTAGAGAAGAAGAGACAATCTCCTTAATGAAAGATCTTGACAACAGCAAGGCCAGTAAGGGGTGGCTGCTATTGTTTCCTTGACTGATGATTAAGCAATTTGTAACCATAGCTGTGCTCTTGTATTCCTGGAAAGGTTAGTGGGGTAGAATGGATAGTCCACCATGGTAAAAAGATACACAGATAGATAGATAGATGATGAAATGATATCAAGCCCTTACCAGTTCTTTTTTCATGTCTCTAAACAGGTACTAAATTGTCAATGCTAGTTGTTTTGTTTTATTTTTTTATTTTTTATTTATTTTTTTTTTTTTGCCTTAAACATTTCATCTCTAAAGAAAATACACCCAGAATCTTTGATTACACACACATGGCAAACAATATGAGAAAGCCTCAGGATCAAGGGGAGGAGGACATTGAGGGTGATAGATGCATGCCTGGTTTTCTTCTACAGAGTTTAGAATACTGTTTTCAAAACAAAGGGAGGTTTCTCTTGCACTTCTGTTGATGAGAAATGCAAGCTCTTTCCTCCAACAAGTCTTTGTAATGCAACATTTATCTGCACCTATGCAGTCTTGTGAATGCTGAACTGCCTGGTTCTAAGAAGCCATTGCCTAATTGTCTCCAGTGACCAGAAGCCTGAGGTAGAAAGGGTTCCAGGGACTCCACTAAAGGAGACTCCAGCCAATGGGATGGTCATTCCAATGCAGGGTGAACCATAATTTGTGCATGTGTGTGTGCACACATACCACTATTACTAATGAGGATTCATGGCGGTTGCTAGAGACACAAAAATGAATTAGACCCATTCCTGAATGCCAAGAACTTCTTGATTTGAAAAAAAAAAAAAAGGTAACAAACATTGGGGTATTTCTAACTATACATTGTTATTATAATAAAAATTCAACTCAAAACAACAATTTGGATGGTGAGAGGATCCTGTTTTGGAGAAATTTTGTAAAAATCAATTAGGATCTGTCCTGTACTGTCCACATGTGCTTCTTTAAACCACATGACTATTTTTGTTCCATGGGTCCAGTACTTTATGGTGACCATCAGGCACATCTTAAACCCTCGACTTTCAACTATTTTGCCCTTCATTTTTCTACTGCCCCTGACATCTGCTACCCTTAGCTCCTTCCCTGCTCTTACTCCATCCCGTCACAGCTGATGTAAGGCTAAGGAGGCTGTTACTGCTCTTTTGGCATCGCCTTCTAATGTGCCTGGTGTAAACCCCTGCCCTAATCTGCATGGTCCCCAGGACCCTGTCCTTGCACTAGCTCAGGTATCCAGTTCTAGCTTGGTGTACCCCAGACTGTTGACAGGGAGTAGCATGCTGACTCTAGCCCAAACCCCGGCAGCTATCACCAGCTCCTCCAATTATTGTTGCAACGTCCCTCGCTCCACACATCTTAGTGTTTTTGACAGATAGGGTAGGGCACAAACCATTATACCAGCTAGTTTTCCAAAATTGAATCTGGTCCTGCAGACCTTGGAAAAATAATTATGTCTTTTCATAACAGCCTGTGACTAAATCTGATGTGTGGGTGGACAATGGCCCTTAAACCTTCAAAGGAAGCTAGAAAACAAGTCTAATAGTAACAAGTCCTATTGATAAATTGAAGCTCTAAGCAACAAAAGTGCTTATTCACTGACCAAGAGCCTTGCAATTTATTTTACTTTATTAGGTGCTGAATCCTTCAAAAAAAAAAGAAACCTGCTGGAATTCCAAAAGCTTTGAATCTAATTATTATAAGTATGTTTAATCAAACCTTTGAAGCTACTTGGAGTGTAATACTGAAGTTTAGATGAGATTATACTTCTATGCCACTCATACATGTTAATAGAATTCCTGAGCTCTGTGAAGATACAAAATATAGCCAGCATTTAAAACAAAGCCATACTTTTGACTTTAAAATATTCTCTGCAGATAACTTTTCCTGTGACCATTAGTGACATCCTATTCATCTTATCCTGGGAATGTAATGTAAAGGAGTCGACTGAAAAAGAGCACCTCAAGAAGAGAGTTAGAAGTAAAATACAGATCCCCGCTTTGGGAAAGACCTTAAAAGGTCAATTTATTATCTGATGTTTGCATTACCTCTACTATATTCATGTCAAGGAGTCATTTATCCTATGCATAGATACTGTCAGCTTCACAGAGCTGTCAATTCCATCTTTTCATATCTCTGACAATATAACCTCATTCTTTAGCTACTTTGAGCTTATACTGACACACAAATATATACCATACAGGGTAAGGTTTGAGAACTGAACACACAGCTTCATCCAATTTGGAGAGAGCCCTATGAGCCACACATAATATATTTCATAAGAACCTTCATGGTCTGGATCTAAGAACAAATTCACAATGGCTAGCTTTCAAGTTATTACCAAAGGCACCCCTTCTCAGACTTGTTCAGTCTCAGACACCCCTGCGATCCCTGTATAATACTCCTACGATGGTAACAGCAGTAGCAGGAGGCAGGGAGACTGTTCATTCTTTAGCTCTCTAGTTAATCCCTCTCTCCTTGGCCATATGGCCTATACAAGCACACTGAGCAGGTGCAAATGCACACATGCACATACACTGAATGTGTGTTCAACAAGCAAAATGCACATATTTACATGCAGAAAACTTCCTTTCTTTCTCCACTATGATCACCACTATCTCTACATGTCAACCTCTAAGTTACAATTGGACAAACCTCTGCTGGGGACACAGGGAAGGTCCCTATAGATCAGCAATGTTTTGTCATGCACCAACATTTTAACACTTTGGGTAACTGAAAATGCTCAAGGGCATCATTCCTGATTGAGGCAGAGGTCTAGGGAAATCAAAGTCCCTAGTTGGGAGAGTCCCTGAGATCCACTCACCTTGCTTGACAAAAAGGAACCACCTTGTTCATGTGGTAAAGATGACATAAAGGTTTGGGGAAAGTCTTCCTTAGCGCTTCCCTAAGGCAAGGTCTGATGACAAAGAAGAAGAGGAGTGGGGTGGTTGGTCGCTGGCAACACACTCATAATAAAAGCGATAGGCAGAGGCCAAAGGTTGCTCTCCCTATGTATCAGAGTCAGAAACTGCAGATCAGGGCACTTCTACAAGAATTCCCCCCCGCCTTTTTTTCCATTTCATTATTTCTTCTCTGTTTTACTTTGGTCAAAAGAAATGAAATCCTTAAAATGAAGTGTCTGTGTGCATATCTTGGTAGTAGCAAAGAGAGGTTAGCTTGGGAGACCAAGGTTAGTATGCAGGTCCAAGAACACTAAGAAATGCAAAGGGGGCTGCTGGGACAGGGGCACAAAGAGGAGATGAGCTGCTGAGGCTCCAGGCAACCTTTGGCCAAGGTGTTGGCTTTGCTGGCATCTCCTTTTCTTGACACCCAAGGAAGCCAACTGTGAAAGTGAGAAATGCATGGTCTTTGGCATTCAGCTCTTTTTTTCAGACTAAGTTCCCAAGATTCAAGGAGAGAAAAGTTTAAAACTGGTGCATACTATGAGGTTCTAAATTTAGAGGAGTCCAATACTAGGAAAATCAAGTTTGGGAAAAACAACTAAGAACATATCTACTCCAAAAGCATTTTTCCTAAAGAACATTTCATCGCCCTCTAGGAAAGGGTAAGTAGTCTCTCTTGGAAGAATGTTTCTGTGGTCAAATCACACTGGGAAAGTTGGGTTAATATGGTGTGTGTGAACACGTGTGTGTGTGTGTGTGTGTGTGTGTGTGTGTGTGTGTGTTTTGTTTTTTGTTTTTGTTTACTGCTCTACATCTCAGAATTTGCTGTTGCCCATTGTAAATCTCCAAGCATAGGTAGGGATATCATATGCACAGAAACTGTGTTCAAAGGTAAAAGAGCATTAACAGCATTAACAGAAGAATTACAGGTGTCAGTTGAGAACAATTTAAGGCAGACAACATTTCAGGATGCTGCCAGCATGTTTGGTTTTTGCTTTCTTCTTCTGAAGATAAGATGACCCAAATGACAGCCCTTGCTTTGCTCAAATACTTCACGTTTTAGTCTTTCTTCTTTATTTTATCCCTCAATTGAACAAACACCAATTGAGTATCTATGTGTAAATAACCTTGTTCCTGATTTAAAACAAAATCAAAATAAGGGCCCAAACACTTTCTCAAGGCAGACAGACATTTTCTTTTCTTAAAAACAAAAACAAGCAAAAAACTGTATTCCATTTATTCCAAACACAATAGCTTATATTTAAATATATTGCTATGGTCTGAAAGTCTGTATCCCTCCAAAATTCTTATGGTGAAATTCCAACCCCCAAAAGTGGAGCCCTTAGGAACAGGATTAGTGCTACTTATAAAGGGATTCCAGAAAACTCCCTAGCCCCTTCTATCATGTGATGACAAAGCAAGAGGACATTGGCTATGAACCAGAGAAAGGGCTCTCACCTGACCTTCCTGCTGCCATGATCTCAGACTTCCACCCTCCAGAATGGTGGGCAATTAATTGCTGTTTTTTTTTTTTAATAAAATATGCAATTTGTGGTTTTGTGTTACAGCAGCTCAAGGGTCTAAGACAGATACAGTATGGGCTTGCTGAATGAATATTTCTACTCCCAATAATTCTACAAATATATTCTGATTCCTTCATTTGAGTTTGTGTAAAAATAACCAGTAAGCGAACAAAAAATCCATAGGTTAAAAAAGTGGCCTGACCATCACCAAGAAGGAGGTAAGCAATGTGGTTCAGAGGGTGGGCTTTGGCATTTGGCTTAGATCCTTGTCTATAAAATATTGATAATTATAGTATCTACTTTGTAGGATTAATATGTGGGTTAAATAGAATGATATCAGTGAAACACATAATATATAGTGAGCCCTAAATAATGACAAACATTATTGATTGTGCATATCAACTTTAGCTTAAATGGGACTTTATTTCTCCTCCAAGAAAGTGATAGAAGGATGATGACATCATGAACAGTGAGGTTTTCTGAATTCAGTGGTACATTCTGAGTTTAAAAGTTATAATGATGCTGAAATAGTAGAGTCCCAGCAAGAACTGAGAAATTCTATGGACAAGAAGGGTCTCCTAACTTATAGCCCACTGCCCCTGAGAACTTGTGGTCAATGGGTCTGAAGTGATTAATACTTGCTTCAGCCTACTCACATTCTTCCTTGTTAAAATTCCGTAATTATTTTCAGTTGTACCAAAATGGCTATGGAAACAGAGAAACACAGAGAGTAACTATCTCCTATTTCTATGGCAGGACTGGAAGTAAGCGGGCTTCCACTCCAAGTGGATTATGAACCAGTCTTGGAGCTCATTACGAATGAGATATAAGGCCTCAGTCCACATCTAATGAAAAAAAAATCCACATTTTAATAAAACCCTTAGGCAATTTACATGTTTACATTAATGTTTGGTGCACTTCCATTTTCCCTGCAGTTGACAGGCCTGACCACTTCAAGAGCAGCCCGTAGATGCTGGGGAACCTGCCTCCACCAGGAAGGCCATTCTCAACCAGAAGGAAAGAGATAGTATCAGACTTGCCTGCACAGAGACTTTCATTGATACTTAAGGAGGTCTGCCCATATACATATGAATTATGATTCTGTCAAACTTCCAGATTTGACCCATTTCCTTGTAACTAGCCTAGACCTGGGCTTCTTACTGGAAATAGGCATATATTATATCCCTAGCCTTTTCTCCCTGTTTTCTCACTGCCCAATATTCAATTTGATATGTCATTCATTGATGTTCTATGCCCCCACAAGAAGCACAAAGTACCCATATACTTATAGCATTTAGGCTTTCAGTTTTATAATTTCTATACACACTTCAAGATATCCATAGTCAGCCAGACCCAGATGTGTCTACACCCTGAAGAGAGTTTGCAGGGCTGTGGTTGAAGACTCACTGTAAATGCCTTCGCAAATGTTCAGAGTGCCTTTTATAATGGGCCTAACAGTTATTGGTATCAGCCAAAGGAAGGTTGACATAGCAAAATAAGTGGTGTCTGGTCTGCCTTATAATAGGATTAGGGCATGGGCCAGTAGGTCTGACTGCTTCCTAATAGCTGCTCTGTTAGCAATCCTGAAGGCATCATCTGGAAACACTTTTGAGTCACTGCATTTATTTTGAAAAGTCTCTGATAGAAAGGCTGGTGATCCTGGCCTCCGAGTACTATGTTTACATTGTACAACCAAATCAGTTTCTTGAGGTCATTTGGAAAATGTTACCATAACGCTTCCTATCTTTATAAAATGCTTCATGATTTACCCAATGCTTTTGTGTACTTTCTCTCACGTGGCGTCCACCACAGCTCTGGGAGGTTGGCAGGACAAGCTTCACCCTGCCCACTGACGCTGAGCTTTACCTAGAGATGAAGAAACATAATAACCTAAGTTGGCTGGGGTTAGGTTAGTAACTTATCTTCGAGGGGTTACCTTCGCCCAGGGTCTTAAGGCTAGTAAATGCTGTAGGGCCAGAACCAAAGCCTAATTGCTTGATTCCTAAGTCAGATTCCTCTTGCCCACACTGTGCTGCTGCCCCCCAGATGATGATTCCACATACCACAGGGGGATGTCTAAACAGTCAAGATTCTGATCAAGAATTTCTGCATCATATTAATTGGGTCTTATAATGACCTTCAGTTTACCATCTCATTAGCCGGCTTATTATCCCTGAGCATTTTGCTTTTTTAGGAAGTTCAAATAAGTACAAATAGAAACGTCTATGTCCATGTGAGGTTTGGGGTTATTTAGAACAATCCTGGGTCTCTCCTAGAGAGGGAGGGAAATGCCAAGTATGTGTGCTACTTTCAGAAAGCCAGGCAACAATCTTTAAATTCACTCATTCATTTTCTTGATAGGTGTTTTTGTTTAATATATGTTTTTGGAGCATCCACTAATTCCAGAATCTGTGTGCCATCTGGGTCAAATTCATTTATCAAGTGAGTATTGCTTTTTTAGATAGCCAGATCACACTATTGGCTTATATTGCTTGCAACAAGCTAAGAGCTCTGGGAAGGATTTAGAATCATTGATTTCAAGTCAGATATTCACAAACCTCTGCACATACAGGTGATTTAAGAAACATCAACATAAAGAGCTATTTTTTTTCCTCTTAAGTTTAACTGTAGGCCTATATTTCCCATCAAGATCGCTTTGAATTCTGTGTTTATTGAGTTCAATCTCTCTCCCAGTTCTTCGCCTCATGTAGATTTAATCAACACTACCTCCTTCCCACCTCCTTTTTACTCTCTTTAATCCAAATCATTAATAAAAATATTGAGCAAAACCAACAGAAGGAGAGAGCCCTGTGCCTATTCATGAGAGACTCCTCTCCACATACCTCCCAGGTAATTCATCAATACAAGTGCAACCTGAGAGCTTAAAGAAAGATCCACAGACAAACCAGGTGCAAACAAACAAACAAACAAACACAAAAACGAAACAAAACATGTGTGTGTGAAATAATGCCTTTAGTAAATCCTCTACAAGTTTAAACAAATTGTGCCGTTTCAAAATCATCCAGCCTTTGAACTCAAGCATGATGCGTGGCTCAGAAAACTTCCCTGTGTGCCACTACTGGCCTTTTTAATCATCATTTCTCTCTTGTGCTCTGGAGTGAAGGCTTTTACAGCTGTTCTAAAATATTTGTGTTCTCTTTTGGCACACATGGTAAGATAGGATGCTCTTGCCCCCTCTCAGTTGGGCACACTATTGTAACCTGCCTTGGCCAATAAAATGTGAATAAAAGAGTTGTTTGCCACTTTCAGAAGGAAGTTCTAGAAGCCAGTATCATTCACCATATTCCCTTCTCTCCTTGATTTTGGGAAATGCATGTCAAGAAGGACATGTAACTACACTGGGTCCCCAAGTGGCTATGCTGAACATAGCCCTGGCCAAACTATATTCGTCATGGAGTGTGAATGAGAAAATTATGATTGCATCAAGACGCCGAGATTTGGGGGGATACTGGTTACCTCAGATCATTTGTAATGATCAATAGCTTCTCCCTACTCATAAAAATATATCTGAATTCCTTTCCTGGTATTTAAGGTCTACTGTAATTTGACCTCAATGTATCCCTCAAATATCTTTACAACCACCACTCAGATATTACTATCTGCTTCTCTCAGGACCCCAACTCTTCTGAAAACTTCACCTGGAGATGTCACTTTGGTGGTCAAACAGTTGACCAGTTCAAGTTCTTCATCTTCACTCCTGCAGCCAAATATCACAGAACATCACAAGTGGATTCAAAATATGGTAATTCTTCTCCTCATCATCTCCTTTGGTCACTTATATAAATGCCTCAGGAACTGCTAACCAATGAGTTAGCAAAATACACCAAACCAGCTAGAAAGTTTCTTGATTAGTTAATGTACTCCATGCAGCATTGTTCTACACTGACTCAGAATTGTGTGAAAAGCATGATTTTTCTAGATATTCTTCCATTTTTAACTAGTTCCTTAAGCAACATAATAAATATGTTTTATAATCCCAGAAGCAGTCTTTGACAAATTCCACGAGTTGTGATTCTATTCCCGTTCTCAGAAAGGGCTGTTATGTATAATGAACCAAACCCAATGGGTTGGATATTCCTAAAAGAGTGATTGGGAGTCAATCACAGATAAAAAAGGGGACTTTCTAACAATTAACGTTCCCCAACAAAGAAATATACTGCCTACAAAAGAATAGTAACAAACAAACAAAAAAACTATTGTATGTACCCTGGGTTAATGAAAATGTCTAACAGAGGACACATCTATCAGAGATGTCAGAGAAACAGTTCTAGCACTGGGAGGTATTTCAACCAGATGAATAGGGCGCCTTTCTGCCTTCTGGTTCTGTGATTTTATTTCTCCTATTTTCCTATGTCTAACTATCATTTTTTTCCTGCCATTCCCATCTGGCTTGCTCCTAAACCCCATTACAAACCATAGATTAAGGGCAAAGAAAGAGATCTTCATCTTGTCCTTGGAAATGTGAGTCTACCTTAGAAGGTATTTATAGATGTGATCCAAGGAAAGCCCAGGAGATTGGATTGGCACAGAGAGGAGAACCAGTAGAAATCTGCATGTAAACTCTCTTCTACAATTGTTCTCTTGTCTCACCAAGACACATCACCTCTCTGCAAGAAAGCCACAGAACTAGCATTTACTATTTTGAGATTATGATACACTTTTCATCCTACTGTTGGCATTCCTACATACCTCACAAAGTAATTTATTCTTGTAATACCTTGACAGGAATATTAAAAATTCATAAACTTATTGCCTTTTACCACAATGAAAACATACAGTGCAGATTTTGGTGAAGAAGTCTGGTATAATATACGAAGTGAGAAGGAGCAAGGTCCCTTACTCTAAAGACACCACATTGTGTTATACAGATATAGAACTAAAAACTAGCATAGCTGGTGACTCTGACAGAGCTAAGAATGACTCTTCCATGTCTTGTATTTCCTCTCCAGAAAGGAGGAGAATTCAGGGACTATTTCTTCTTTAATGATTCTCTGACCGTGCCCTTCTCTCCAGACATTTAGCCAATACATTCAGATTGGCTACAGATACTTGGAATTTCCAGACCCTATATTCTGTCTGGTCCTAAGCCATGTGGGTAACCACTAAAAGTCCATTGGTTGCATTTCTCTTCTGTACATATCTGTGATCCACAACCTCAAAGGCTCATTCTCAGCTTGCTAGTGCGGGTGTAAAGCAAAGTGTAGAAGTAGTTAATAGCACCTAGTATGTCAAATGGGTGTTTTGTCAACCAAATTCCTCTGTCCACATACATTCTGATTTGGGAATTTCAAAATACCAATCAAACTACTTTTAAAATTTCCAATGTCTACTTGCAAGAGAAGATACTTTGTTACAGGTGGGACCTTAGGGTATACATCAAGTCAAATTCTGTCAGTGACTGCACAGCCCTGGTTTATTAATGCTAAAGAATTCCAGAGAATCAAGGCAAATCATGTCTTAAAAGGCCAAGTTCTAAGTATGTTTCTCACATGAGATCAAAAAGAAAGATGGGATTGAAAACCTGGACATTTCTTCAGTGATAGAAAAGTCAAAACACTTCCCCAAACAGAGAAGCTATTCCCTCTCTTTTCTATAAGGTAGGAATAACCCCACAATAATTATAGTGCAATTCATCAGTAGCATGGGAAGTTACCTTCCTAGTGAAAAAACAAAACATAGCACACAGTCTGTTACAGCTCTCCACACCCACCCTGCGCTGGATGTGATCTAAGATGTTGGTTAGACCATCCAATTGTCTTCCAGGTGACACAGTGGAAACTCCGTTGCTTAAAAGTGATTTCAAAGTAGAAGATAACATAGAAGAGGACAATTTGATGTTGGTAGAAAGACCATATTCTGGTCATCTAATAAAGATTCTTTCAATCTCTCTTTTCTCCCCCTTGTTTGGAAATAGAAATATTTTTTTGTAAAAAAAAATTCATCTACCATTTTTGAATTTTAAAACACTCCTGGACCTAATCCAAATAGACTACTATCTTATATGAAGTCACTGGCCTGTGAACTCACATGCCCAACGCTGACCCAAGAGCCTGAAAGTAACAAGCAATGGCCTCTGGACAATGGAAACAAGAGGCCATAAAGTCTTTCTGGCAAATCTTTTTAATTTCTTCTTTAGTCTGTAAGTTGTTTTGTGGGATTTCCTGTGTTTTATTTATTCGATGTTTCAATAAAACAATATGAAGTACATATTATGAGCTCTGCTATTACTGTATTGGTACCGGGGAAACAAAGTCATAGAAGCTAAGGCTGATTCTGTTGTGTCATTTATATAAATTTAAAAGAACACAAAACAAGAAAACAAAACTTCCAAAAACTTTGTGAACTATTAAAGACATCCCATTAATTCTCTAAAATTAATGAACTAGAACAAAATGGCATCAGGTTATAAAACATGACACAGAAAATAATTCCATTTGGTTTGATGCTTAGACTAAATCTTCAGACCAACCATCCACTGGAACCCTGAGGAGAAACGTATCTAAATTCCTACAGCCAGATCCCAAAACAACAAAATATGAAAATAGAAACAAACAAATATCAGACATAGAGTTTCATAGAAACTTCATATATTCCCTGTCTTAGATCTGGTTGCAATCTTCACTTGTTACAGAAGGGATAGGAATGTGGAAGAAAGTATTGCAAGAAGGAGCAAAAAAAAGAGTGCATTTCTCTGATCATCAGATGACAGTGTTTGGTTAGTGCTTTTGGTTTTTCTTCCTGAACCATTTTCCATAAGGCTAGTTAACTTGTAATGTAGCAGGGGCCTAAAAGATTTTCAAATGTGGACTTATTTTTTTTTCTTCACTTTGAAAGGGCTTCCATACAGGTTAACTTGGCCATGTTGATGGTTTACAAAGGGGTGTGTGCATGTCTGCTTGTCTGTCTGCCGTCTCAGGGGAGTAGAAAAAAGAGCAATGTGGTATCAAAAAATAAAGGGTAGTAGGAAAGAGATTTGAGGGTGAATAAAGTTTCTCTGGTTCAAATCATTTTTTTTCTTTTTCAAGTCAATTTTTAAAACAACTTATATCATGTCGTTGGGAAAGGTGAAATTCATTGGAGTTTGATATTTTACAGGAAATGAACAAAGTGAAAAAGGAAAGAGGGAGGGAGGAGAGAATTTTCTTATCACAAGTTTCTGAAAGGAGCCATCCCCAGTGTTTATGGACTGCCACTTATCATTGGAGATACATACCATAAGATAATGAAAACAGCCCCCACATGTTTTAAAATCTCCCATTTAAAATTTAAATTCATTAGTTTATGAGCTGCTGGGAATTGACAGCTTTACACCCCAATCCTCCTTGCAATTTATGTAAAGCATGCCATAAAATGCAATAGGGGAGCATCTCCAAGAGAAAACACCAAACACAAATTGCTAAATAAAAATGCAGCTGAAGCCGATTTGCTGTGGGTCATATAACCGAGAATGTCGTTTTTATTAAGGGGAAGTTCTTAAGCATTTACTCCTCACCCAGCTATGCTTTTTTACCAACATTTAAAATATTAATGTACTGTTTTTATTGCTTCCCTCCTCTAAACGGTATTTGTGTTACTGGTCCCACACACACGAAATATGTCCCATGTATCTGCAATGTGGCAGGTGTTTCTATTTGTGTAGCGGGAGGATGTGTGAGCCTCTGAGTGGTTTCTTTCTGACAGTGTGTTTTCTCTAGACTGTCGTGTCCTGACTTTAGAAGTTTTTAATTATATGACATCTTGATATATACCAGAAATTAGACTTCAGAAACACACGGAGCTTTGTATCTGATTTGTCTTCAATGTGGATATTTAGTTCCTGCTTTTACAACAAAGTTCACTAGGTCAGGACTGTGAGTTTAAGATGTTGCCAACAGGAGGGATAAAAGGTGAATGAAGGAACCAGGTTTCCAAAGGAATGATGTATCTGCAGGGATCTCCACACATGTTCGCTCCAAGTGGGGAAGCCCTGAACGCCTTTTACAGTTCATGTTTTCTGAATTATGTCCAAGAAAACTTTGCCTATTCTAACATCACCTTCTACAATGCCACCACGTTCAATACATTGGAGACAGGATGTGCAAGAAGCTGACCGATCGGGCCGCCACACTGGAACTTCCAGGCTAACATGGAGCGTTGAACTTACAAAGGCTCAATGACATGCAGGGCTCTTCTGAAATTATTTTAGGCAAACTCTGATTCCACAAGAAAAGGACTTTCTGCAGGCAGGGCCTGCTCTTCAACTTGGTATTCCCAGCACATGACAGAGTTTCTAGCTCATTGGAGGTGCTCACATGGCCTCCAGGAGATTTTTTTTTTTTTCCTCTGCATGGAACAGCCATACCAGCCACACCACCCTTGCCTGGGTGAGCACTCTCCTTATAATACTTCACCGATCTCCTCCTCCCTCTTTTACATTGCTTTTCCCATTTTGCCTTACATCGTAGCCATGTTTTCTTCTCTTCAAAAATATGTGTCAGGTGGGAGCAGACACTATCTTTTATATTTTCAAGAATCTCCATAGACCTTTGTACAAAGAACAATAATCATGTGGTGGGGAGTAGGGTGTGGCTGCAGGGGAGTTTTTGGATAATCCATCAAGCCAACTAGCACACTCACCAGCACCTCAGACAGCATGGGACACAGAGCAGACGCTCAGTAAATATTGGTTAATTGAGAAAGTATACTTTTTAAAAACATTACTTATTTTGATGGGGTAAGAGGGGCAGAGAGAGAGAGAGAGAGAGAGAGAGAGAGAGAGAGAGAATTGTAAGCAGGCTCCATGGTCAGCGTGTGGAAGCCAGCACTAAGCTCTATGTGGGGCTCAATCTCACAACTATGAGATCATGACCTGAACCAAAATCAAGAGTTGGATACTTAACCAACTGAGCCACACAGTGCCTCAAGTATACTTTCCGTTGTAAATGTTCTTGAAGGCAGCGACTGAATCGTAATTTCTTTGCATCAGAGAGGGAGATCATCCCTGGCAGTGCTCCTTTCAGAGGAGAAATCAAATAGGACTCACAGTTCTTGTAAAACTTAAAGAAAACCATGCCATTCCCTTAGCTTGTGTCTAGGACAAGATAAAAGGAAAGGAGAAACATGGAAGATAGGACAGGCTTCACAAAGCACACGGGATAAGGATAAGCACCAAATGCCCCTGGCAAAACAAAACACACACTAAAAACGAAAAGCAAACAAAATAAAAAGGCAACACCACATGGAGCCGGAAGATGTTTGCTAGATATTACAAAGAGCCAGCCAGGACCAACCCCCAAAATGTCCCACTGACTCATTCCTGCCACCACTACTCCATTATTTTAGCAATTCCCTAACTGGTCTCCCTGCTCATTCTTGACCCCTTTAATTGATACACTACACTGAGGCTAGCATGACTGTTCTAAACTATAATTAATTCATGCCATTCTCCTGCCTAAAATCCTTCATTTACACCCAACAGAAAATAGGCCAAAACACAACGTCCTTCATCACAAGACCCACACTCACTTTTCTGCTCCTCACTGGCCACCTTCCACACATCTGCATTCTTCACTTTAGACACAGGAACCATCCTGTCATGGCTCTGCACCTGCTGTTCCCTTGACCTAGAGCATCTATACTCCTTCTCTTCCCAATACTCAGATCAAACCTCGCCCCATCCCAAGGACCTTCAATGGTCCTCCCAGTTGAACCCCTACATGGCAGCCATTTTCCAGTTAGTCTATTTGTCAAAACTAAATGTGTTGTGGTTACAAAGTTGTCTTTGATCTCTGTAGGCTGTGTACCCAACACTTGACCTAGATTCTAGTCAGTGCTTAATAGATGGTTGAATAAAAGAGTGAATGAAAAAGTATGTCTATTTAACACTGAATAGATTCACGTGCAATGCAGTTATGTCTCCGGGTATCTTTGTTTTGTGACAACTGAAATCTCTCCCTACCTTTTATTATTTCAATCATCATTTTTAATTTTTTTTAACGTTTTATTTATTTTTGAGACAGAGAGAGAGCATGAACGGGAGAGGGGCAGAGAGGGAGACACAGAATCGGAAGCAGGCTCCAGGCTCCAAGCCATCAGCCCAGAACCGGACGCGGGGCTCGAACTCACGGACCGCGAGATCGTGACCTGAGCTGAAGTTGGACGCTTAACCGACTGAGCCACCCAGGCACCCCTCAATCATCATTTTTAAATTTTTTTAATTTTTATTTTATTTTTTACATTTATTTATTTTTGATAGAGACAGAGCACAAGTCGGGGAGGGGCTGAGAGAGAAGGAGACAGAATCTGAAGCAGGTTCCAAGCTGTCAGCACAGAGCCCCACGCGGGGCTCGAACTCACAAACTGTGAGATCATGACCTGAGCTGAAGTCGGACACTTAACCGACTGAGCCACCCAGGCACCCCTTCAATCATCATTTTTAAATCATCATTTTATATATAAAATATAAGATATAAGATATATACTGTGTTAAGCAAGCATTCATTTTAACTGTACATTCAAAGAGTTTTGAAAATTTTATATGCCTTTGTAACTACCATCATAATCAGGATACAGACTGTTTCCATCACCCAAAACCTTCCCTTGCGCTCCACCTCCATGCTCCTCTCATTCTTGCTGCCAGACAATCACTAATTTAACTTCTGTCACTATATTTTCATTTGTTTTTTGTTTTTTTTTAATAATCTTCTTTACATAGAATCATACAGTATGCATTCTGAGGTGGGCTTGTGTAGCTCAGCAGAATGCTGAGATTCATCTGTTTAGTTGTTTTTGTGGTTTTTTTGAGAGAGACAGAGAGAGAAAGTGAGGGGGAGGGGCAGAGGGAGAGAGAGGGAGAGAGGAGGGAGGGAGGGAGAGAGAGAGAGAGAGACAGAGAGAGAGAGAGAGAGAGAGAGAGAATCTTAAGTAGGCTCCATGCTCAGCATGGGAGTCGATCCCAAGACCCTGGGATCATGACCTGAGCCAAAATCAATAGTTGGACCCTCAACTGACTGAGCCATCCAGGCACACTGAATAGTATTCCATCAGATGCACATATCATGCATATTTGTTGACAGACATATAGGTTGTTTCCAGTTTGGAGCTACTATATATAAAGATGATATGAAAATTAATATATAAGTATTTGTATCAACATAGTTTTCATTTCACTTGAGTAAAATACTGGAAGTATCACTGTTGGGTTGTATGGTAAGTATATGTTAACAAAGAAACTGCCAAACTGTTTTCTGAGGTGGCTGTACAATTTTACATGTCTCTTCAGAAATGTATGAGCATTTATTCTGTTATTCTCTGTCTTTTCTAACACTTGGCATCATCAAGCTTTTTAATTTTAGCCATTTTAGTAGATCTCTAATTTTTTAAAGCATCCCTTAGCAACTGTTTCCTATTGTGAATTCCTATTCCTGTTGTGAATTCTAGAACCTAGAGGAGTTGTATACTTCCCTTAGGAGAGAATGTTAACTTGGTTGTAAGACTCTTTGGCTATTGAGCAGGATGCCAACATAAATAGGACTCAAGACACAAATGATGAAAGGTAGGGACAAAGTGAGATCCAAGTGGACAAGTCCACAGAGAACATGTATTTAGAGAAAAAAACATAATAAAAGAATGTGACTTAGAATTCAGTTTAAGGCTGAGAAGTTCACAGTTATGTTGAGGAAAAGAAAACTCATGGTTTCCTGGGAGCCCACCTCTATTCCCTAGATTGGCATAGGCCTGAGTACTGAAGAGGTCCTCAGTAAATACTGGCTGATTTCCTTTTTAAGGATGGGGAGTACTTTGTGGCACTGATGTCATTTTATGTTATTTTTTAAAATTTATTTCTTTAAATTCAAGTTAGTTAACACACAGTGTAGTATTGATTTCAGGAGCAGAACCCACTTTCACCACTTACATGTAATATCCAGTGCTCAATCCCAACAAGTGCCCTCCTTAATGTCCATCACCCATTTAGCCCATCCCCCCCACCCATCTCCCCTCCAGCAACTCTTTTTGTTCTTTGTATTTAAGAGTCTCTTATGGTTTGCTTCCCTCTCTGTTTTTGTCTTATTTTTGCTTCCCTTCCCCATGTTCATCTGCTTTGTTTCCTAAATTCCACAGGAGTGAAATCATATGATATTTGTCTTTCTTTGACTGACTTATTTTGCTTAGCATAATACACTCTAGTTCTATCCACATTGTAAAAGTCAAGATTTAATTTTCATCACCAAGTTATAATCCATCATATATATGTACCACATCTTCTTTATTCATCAGTCAGTGGACATTCAGGCTCTTTCCATAATTTGGCTATTGTTGATAGTGCTATATAAACATTGGGGTGCACGTGCCCCTTTTAATAGGCACTCCTGTACCCTTTGGATAAATACCTAGTAGTGCTAGGTATTGCTAGGTCATAGGGTAGTTCTATTTTTAATTTTGTGAGGAGCCTCCACACTGTTTTGCAGAGTGGCTGAACCAGTTTGCATTCCCATCAACAGTGCAAAAGGGTCCCCCTTTCTCCGCATCCTCGCCAACATCTGTTGTTTCCTGAGTCGTTAATTTTAGCCATTCTTACAGGTGTGAGGTGGTATCTCATCATGGTTTTGATTTGTATTTAACTGATAATGAGTGATGTTGAGCATTTTTTCATATGTTTGTTAGCCATTTGGATTTTGGAGGTTCTTTGGAAAGTGTCTATTTGTGTCTTCTGCCCATTTCTTCACTGGATTATTTGGGTTTTTTTTTTGAGTGTTGAGCTTGATAAGTTCTTTATAGATTTTGGATACTAACCCTTTATACAATATGCCATTTGCAAAAATGATGTCATTTTAAATGAAGGCTTGATAATTTCTTATCAGAAAGACAGACATAATAAGGAAACACGTAAATTCTTGTATCTATTTCTTATTGTTACTAAGTAAGCCATAAGCAAATGGGAAGCAAAGTACTGAAACTACCTAGGGCCCTTTTCCTTATAGTGTCTCCAGCCATACAATGTACATAATTGGTGATGAGTAAACACTGTACAGTATGTTTAGAATGTTGTTTAGAATGTTTAGAATGTTGGCCTAACATACAGGTAGATCCAGCAGAAAATAGTTTGTACATATTATTTTTATAGTAGTCAATTTCTTGAGAGGTCGGTGTCATATACACTTTGCTAAGGAAGTTGTATGTAGTATGTCATTTAATCCTATACAAGCTTAGGAGGTAAACACTATTATCACCTTCATTTTTCCCTGGAGGAAAATGAGACAGAGAGAGTAAAGTAAATGGCCAAAAGTGAAAAGGGGAGTAAGTTGGGAAGTCCAGACCAGAGTTTAGATCCAAGTGACTCCAAAACTCTCGCTCTCAACTGTTATACTCTGAGCCGAGACAAAGTGCATATCAGAAGTCACCCAGCTTTATCTACCTGCATGTTGTCGAGATATCTACCATTAGACATTACTCCTTTGGTAGAAACTGTAGGATGGTATTATCCATCGGTAACACGGAGCCATAGGTAACTCTCATCATTAACACTAGTTACTATCTTGGATGGTACAAAATGGGCATTTTAGGAGCAGAGATATATGGAAAATACAGGAAAAGCATATGTATGTTTATGTACCTACCTCAGTAACCTCATAGGGCAGGCAAGGAGCAGAATGAAGGAGACAGAAGTGCAAAACCAAAAAGAGAGAGAGAAAAGGAAAGGTATATAGATGAGATGGTGGAAAAGAATCAAGGACACAGTGGTTTTGACGGACTCTCCTGGAAAATGACATTCTCTATACAATCTTATAGCAATAGCACAGATTTTTGCAAGGACTTCAGATCTAGGTTCATGTATGGTTCAGCCAGGATCTAGTAGATATCTGGTAAAATATGTGTGAGGCATGGTATCTAATGTGAACATTGGAGACACACAATTTACAAGATTATTTTGGGGATTCCACATGATGAGCATCTCATAAACCGCTTGCCACTGATTATTCAATAAACCTCATCTTGTTTCCTTTTCCCCCCGCCCCCAGACCTTTAGAATCAAGCAGCCTTTATTGCACAGGTGGTCACAGAGGCGGAAGAAGCCAAAGGCCACGTCCTGCACAGTGCAACTGCCTCAGAAGTGCAGGAGGCAGGTTGTTTGATCTCATTCTGCTCTTAGAACACACCGTGCTGTTCAAAGGCTCCTCCACCACACTCCACACATGCACACAGACACACAATGAGGAATGTGGGAGTCATATTGTCATTATGCCACCTTCTCGAGCTCACCTACTCTTTGCAAGAGAATGTCAAGATTTTAAATAGCATTTTACTTACATCATTTGAAACGGGAAATGCCATTCATCATCAAGCTACTATCTGTTTAAGTACTTTGTGCATGGTGATTTGGTATGGTTGATACCTGTAATTAATGAGATGGGGTCTGTTATTTACCTCAAAACAAGTTTTCTTTAGGGGCCCCATATGATGGAGTGCTCTTTGCATAATATGCTTCCTTAATGAGCACAATTGTTTTTTGACCAAAATGTTATCTGCAAGCTTAGCCCATTAATCACATTGTTAAATACATACCAAATAAATAATTGTGTAAATAAATATTTTTTAATCTGGATGAAATCTCCTCTTCCTAACATTATTCTCAAAAATCATTTGATGATTCCCCAGCTCAACCACTGACTCAGTAGAGCTAAGAATCCAAACCAGGTTTGGGGGAAAAGATCTCTGGGTTCCATCACTACAGATCTGTAGGGTGACGTTAAAAACATTAGGCTACCTGCAGAAAAACATTTGAACCGGGGTTGTGGTAAATCATAGGAAAAGCTCATGATGACAAGAAGCTATTAAATATAATGTTTTAGAAGAAATTTTAGTGACATTGAGAAATGCTTAATAGATTATTGTGAAAGCTACAAAACACCATATATGGCATGACTCCCATCCTGTAAGAGTGTATATGTGTGAGATGCCTATTATATAAACCAAAGATGCCCTCTGTGTATTGACTCCTAGGATGTATAATTTTTTACTATAGGCTGAGACACATTTTTACACATAAAATTATTTTAATAAGCAGATTTTTAGCTCCTTAGAGATTGCCTACTTTGCATTCCCCTGAAGCTGCACTCAACATCTGTAGCATAGATAAAATAAGTCCAGGGCTATAAAGACCCCAAGCTACTGCTGCCCTTCAGAGCTTTCTCTAAGTGTTTTTTGTTTTGTTTTTGTTTAGAGAGAGATAAAGCACAAGTTGGGGGGGAGGGGTAGGTGGAGGCAAAGGGAGAGAGACAGAGAATCCCAAGCAGGCTGTAAGATTAGTGCAGAGCCTGACAAGGCAGACACCGGGCTTGATTCCACGATCCTGGGATCCTGAGCAGAAATCAAGGGCTGGATGGACCCTCAACCGACAGAGCCAACCAGGTGCCCCTCTTTTTAAGTGTTTTTTTTTTTTTTTAAAGTAATCTCTACACCCACCATGAGGCTCAAACTCACAACCCCAAGATCAAGAATCACATGGTCTTCCAAAGTAGTGCAGCCATTCTGGAAAACAGTGTGGAGGTTCTTCAAAAATTAAAAATAGATGTACCCTATGACCCAGCAATAGCACTGCTAGGAATTTACCCAAGGGATACAGGAGTACTGAGGCATAGGGGCACTTGTACCCCAATGTTTATAGCAGCACTTTCAACAACAGCCAAATTATGGAAAGAGCCTAAATGTCCATCAACTGACAAATGGATAAAGAAATTGTGGTTTATATACACAATGGAATACTATTGGCAATGAGAAGAATGGCATAGAATAATACGGCGATGAGAAAGAATGAAATATGGCATTTTGTAGCAATGTGGATGGAACTGGAGAGTGTTATGCTAAGTGAAATAAGTCAGGCAGAGAAAGACAGATGCCATGTTTTCACTCTTATGTGGATCCTGAGAAACTTAACAGAAGACCATGGGGGAGGGGAAGGAAAAAAAAAAAGTTAGAGAGGGAGGGAGCCAAACCATAAGAGACTCTTAAAAACTGAGAATAAATTGAGGGTTGATGGGAGGTGGGAGGGATGGGAGGGTGGGTGGTGGGCACTGAGGAGGGCACCAGTTGGGATGAGCACTGGGTCTTGTATGGAAGCCAATTTGACAATAAATTTCATATAAAAACAAAACAAAAACCAAAAAAAAAAACAAACAAAAAACAAAGGGGCCAGCCAAGCACCCCATGCCCTTCACAGCTTTCTGACCCAGAGACTCCCCCATGCTGTTGAGCCACATTACTTAGATCCCTCTTTTTCTCAAAGGTCCCATGCCCTCCTCCTCTTCATACTTGCTGCCTCCAGGCATTAGCCTCTGAACAAATGCCTGCCCTGAGGGACATGCCCAGGCAAGCCTGTCCTTGGAGAGCCCAACCAGGCCAGTGTGTGCTGCTGCCACCTTGTGGTCATGTCTTTTTTCCTTCGTTTAGCTCCCAAATCCCTTGGATCTCTGAAAATGTCACCTTAGGTCTCTTATCTCCAGGAGGTCTAGAGAATGCTGGCTGCAATATCATATCACCAACCCACATTTCTACAAATATTTTCAGTGCTTACGATGTGATTTTTACCTTTGTAGGAAGCTTCTGGCTTCTACTCATGATTGCTTCACTTCAATTGATTCAAATATGAAAATCAGTCTTTTTGCCTTCATTTCTACATAAAAATATACTCATACAACACATTTGTGCAACAGACATAACTGGAGGTTTGATGCTGAGTTGGAGGATGTTTTACAATAAGATCCAAGTGAACATCGAGCTCTGCTGTTCTTGGAAGTATTTTCTTGAAGCCCTCCCACCACAAGCTCCTCTCTGGCCCCTTACCCTTCCTATTTCCTCACAGATTCTCTCTCTTCACTATCTCTTCTCCCCCCCTACTCCCCATATCAGCCCCCAATAACATGGTGGTCACAGGCAATTTTAGCAGGAAGGGGTGGGGCCAGCATTGTGCCAGAGTTTTAGATTGATAGAAAAGAGATGAGTGGGTTCCCAATAGCATCTATCATCTTGGGGATACTTTTTGTTTATTTACAATAAGCATTCTGGGTTTTGAGAGATGTGTCATAGGAGAAGAGACACAAAATCTTAGAGCCAAATATGCTACCCAAAAGAGAAGACAAATAAAATAAACAATACAGAGCAGTAGGATACCCAAGAAGGCACTTTTCAAAGCTTACACACTGCAGAAATTCTGGGGAAAAGTGAGCTTGAGTGCCCAGGAACCTGGTACCTGGCAGAGGGGAAGCAGAGCTTGAAACTCTGTTAGGGGGATGCTGTGGGTGAGGGGCCATGGGAAGAGAAGGGAAAGGTAGAATGACATTTTAGAGGAGGAATGTGATCTGTGCAGTCGCCAATGTGAGAAGTCTGGGGAATTCTGACTAGTCCAATTTGCCTGGAAAAACGGTGGGAGGAATGAAAAGTAGGCTCTTATAAGACAGCCAGATGGAGCTAGATTAGGGAGAGATTAAGATACCAGGCTAAGGTTCTGCACTATACTTTAAGTCAGAGTTTCTCTAATTGAGAATATGTGAAGCCCTCTGTGTCTCTCTATAGACTTCAGTTTAAGAAGCATTGCATGCCTTGGAAAAGGATCAAAATCTGCCAATACATTAGATTCCCTTGCCAGGGCATTTGGAACTCTTCCTTTTCTCCTAAGTCTTAGTCTGTCTCTCTCTTTCTCTTTCTCTGTCTCTCTCTCTCTCTCATACACACACACACACACACACACACACACACACACACACACATATAAAACTTTGCTTTGCAGGAGCCTCACTTCACTATTTTCATTTGGAAGTTTTGCCTAAATCCAAGAATCCCTTTGTCCTATTTCTAAATCACAGCTCACATGGACTACCACCTTTGAGACTAAGTGTTCAATCATTCAACAACCAGCCCCACGACCCCTGCCATTGTTCCCATCTACTACCAAGTAGTATGTATAAGCCTGAGCAGCATTTGAGAAAAGAATCTTCCCTTCCCTCCATCCCAGTCTCTCATCTCCCAGACTAAGTGCAAGCTGGGACCCTGCTCAGAGTTATTGAATGGAAGGGCCAGCAATGACTTATCAGTCTGGGTGAGAGAAGTCTATTACCTGCCAACCATACATCAAGTGGTTTTCATCTCAGGTTCACACACCATGGCAGGAAGCCCACAGCGGGAGCAGAGCAGTAAATTCTCTCCAGGGTTAATAAAACTTTGTAGTGGGCAACAACGACAGACAAGGTCTTGATTGCAACATGTGAGGTGGCAATTTCTGAATGAGTAACCAAATCTATATTTCAAAGTAAAAACTTAGAGATGCTTTCAAAGGAAGGCATTCAACAGAGCAGGATTTTACAATTGAAAGCACAAAATTGGGGGGTGGTACTTTTCACCAGAATATTATTTACCATCTCACTGTCCCCGCTTGTTACAATTCTTCCATCTAATGTGTTTGGTCCTATAGTTTTTCAAAGAAGGTGGGGTCCATTTTTCCTTTCTGTGACTCACCACCAGCTGGATCACAGTAGCAATGAGGAAAATACAAAAGTGCTATACAGAAAGGTTCAAGGTTGGGGATGAAATGATGTGAAGTTCCTTGTAGTAGGTTGAATAATGGCCTCCAAAGCTATCGGATCCTAATCCCTCGAACCTGAAAACATTACGTTATTTGGAAAAAGAGTCTTTGCAGATATGATTAAGTTAAGGATTTTGACATAGGGGGCTTATCCTGTATTATCTGGTTGGGCCCTAAAAGCAATCACATGTATTCTTATAAGGAAGGCAGAGGAAGGAAGAGGCAACAAAGACAGACAGAAAGGAGAGGGCAATGTGACCATGGGGACAGAGAGTGATCTGGACAAAGAATGCCAGCAGCCACCAGAGGTGAAGAGATGAGGAACAGACCGTCGCCTAGAACATTTAGAAAGAGTATAAGCAGGCTGATATCTAGATTTTGGCACACTGAAACTGATTTTGGATTTCTAGACTCTCAAACTATTAAGGAA
This sequence comes from Leopardus geoffroyi, assembly GCF_018350155.1. Classification (NCBI taxonomy): domain Eukaryota; kingdom Metazoa; phylum Chordata; class Mammalia; order Carnivora; family Felidae; genus Leopardus; species Leopardus geoffroyi. The sequence continues at coordinate 95,546,070 of NC_059336.1, read as the reverse complement.
TAAATTTTTGTTACTTTAAGGAATCAAGTGTGTGGTAATTCGTTACAGAAGCACAGGAAACTAATACATTCCCCAGACACAATCCCCTTATATAGGATACTCTTGGAAAATACCCAGGAAGTATTTCTGCCTGGGCATCACACCATCGGTTGTAGAGTAGACTTAAATACAAAACTGCCTTATTTGAAGGACTGGAGTGCCCATCTCAATTTTACTGGAAAGTCAGAGCAAGTTAGAATAGGCTTACTCATAGCTCCAAAGGGTTAAACAAGCCTGTGGCTAAATCATCCATCACTCCACGAATTCTGGCTCATTCTACCTGCCACTAGCTAAGGGCATAGGGACTACGTCTCATAGAAGAACATGAGAGATGTTGATGGTGATGCTTTGATAACAACTGCCAGATTTCTGAACCTAGGAGAGGGTACTGACTGGCCATTCACCATTTCCTTTGGTCTCCTTTCCCCAACTCCCACTCCCCAACTCCAAAGTTTAAAAAAAAAAAGTTTAAAATGAATAGTCAAAAACCTCAGTATCAAATAAAAATGAATTGTAATTTGGCAATAGCCTCCAATCATATACTTGTGCTTTCAGCATCAAAGACGACGTGGGCTATTTTAATAAACAGTAAGATGAAAAGCAGCGAGCCAACAAAGCGTGACAGGATTAGAAAAAAATCACAGCAATGTGCAAGGAGTTGCAATTATATTTCCAGTTAAAGAGAGACGGAGGAAGTTCAACTCCATTTTCAGCAATTTGCATGTTTCCCACAAAGAGCTTTGCTCTAGTTAATGGCCAAGATGATAAAGAGGAAAAGCATGACCTCCCAGTTACCTAGTGCCATTCCCTGCGGGGTCTCTAGGTACTTCAAAGCACTTAGCACACTCAATTCTGTGGCTTCTCTTCCAGAAAATGGCCTCCAGGACTATGCCTGCAAGCAGCATTGTGAGGCTCTCTTTGGTAATCCTCAGCTTCTGCCTTCTGAATCTTTCTCCCTTCTCTTTCTCTGTCTTTCCATCAAGCCAGTGCTTCTATGCCTGCCCTCCCTCCCCACACCAAAACAGCTGTATTAGCTGTCTATTGTTGCATAACAAATCACCCTGGAACCTACAGGCTTGGGGCAACAACAAACATTTACTATCTCTCACAGTTTCTGTGGGTCAGAAACTGGAGAGCAGCCAAGCTGAGTCCTTGCGGCTTGTGGTCCCTCAGGAGGCTGTAGTCATCTCAAGGCTTGAGTGTAGCTGGAGTGTCCACTTCCAAGTAGGCTCACTCACAGGGTTGGCAGGTTTGTACTTGCTCTCAATAAGAGGCCTCGGGTTCTTGACACATGGACGTCTCCATATGTTTTCTTCAGTAGCTTCATGACCAGGCAGCTGGCTTTCCCGAGAGTGAATGATCCAAGAGAGTAAGGTGGAAGCTGCAATGGCTTTTAAGTCTTAACCTCAGAAATCATGTTTCATTTCCATTCTATCCTTTTGGTTACACAGATCAGCTCCATTCATGCAAGAGGAATTTTACACAAGAGCCTGGCTATCATAAGGCAAGGATTATTGGAGGCCATCATGCAGACTAGCTACAATAGCTTTTCCCTTAAATCAAAGTGGGGATACTAGTCACTATGCCTCTGCAGAGAATAGGAACAAGTTCAGGCATAGTCATTCTCTCTTATCCTCAAGAAACACATGGCTTTAGCCAATCTTTAAGTTATGTGGAGGATTTGGAAGTTATTTGGGGGAGGGAGTTTTATGAATTTAGATCCTATAGGCAACTGCCCATTCCTCAGGTGGACAAACAGAGCTATGACAGGTCGGCAACATTTATTTTTTTCTGGAATGAAAACGAAGATGAGGATGACAGCTAATGCTTTGTGAGCTCTATGGCATACATCATTTTATTTAAATCTTACCCTATCAGGGCATCTGAGTGGCTCAGCTGGTTGAGTGTTCAACTTTGGCTCAGGTCATGATCTCACAGTTCATGAGTTCTAGCCCCACAACGGGCTCTGCTAACAGGTCAGAGCCTGGAGCCTATTTCAGATTCTGTGTCTCCCTCTCTCTCTGCCCCTCCCCTACTTTCTCTCTCTCTCAAAAATAAACAAACATTAAAAAAATTAAATCTTACCCTATCATGCCCTATTAAATATGGACAGGTGAATTCATTCATTTGCTGAAGGTAAACAATTCAAGAATGGCAGACCTAATATTGGGATCTAAATGGGCAGGTATTATGATCTTTACCACTATATTATCTACTCTCCAAAGAAAAGCCATGAAGCAAAAGATTGCCATCTGCCTCCCCTTAACTAATTTTCCCCAGATTTCTAAAGCTATGGTACTTTCCCCTGCCCCCCCCGCCAAAACCCCCAAGCCATTCATGGCAAATAACATTAACAAGAACTACAAATTTCCATGGGTCTATCCAAGACTATGACAGTCTGATCACATAAGGTATCAGTCCACTAATTTCTTACACAAAAATGTCAGGAGAGGGGTGCCTGGGTAGCTCAGTCAGTTAAGAGTCAGACTCTTAATGTCAGCTCACATCTTGATCCCAGGGTCGTTAGTTTAAGCTCCATGTTGGGCTCAGTGCTGGGCATTAAGCCGATCTTAAAAAAAACAATCTGGGATGCAAGTCAGTAGGAGAGCTTTCATTTGGAATGCAGACTTGCATTTGTACTAATTTATATTTTAAAATATAAGTCCTTTATACACCTTTCTTCATCAACAATCTTAACGTGCTAGTTTATTGAAATAGTAAGCATGGTGGACTATTGTAAGCAAAAGTGGCCCTGATTATTCTTCTATCCCTTGCAATGAGACTTTGTCCAGCTTCCCATTAGGAGATGGAGTTTACTTCTCTTCCCCTCAAATCTCGATGTTGCCATGTGACTTCCTTTGGCCAATGGTTCATTAGAAAATATGACATAACCAGAGACTCTTGAAAAATGCTTGCACTTTGGGGCTTGTCCTCTCTTGCTGCTGGGAATCTTGAGACCACCCTATGAAGAAACTGATGCTAGGCTGCATGGAGGAGAAATGAGGTGACCTTGGCTGATAGCCTGCCAAACACTAGTCATGTGCAGAGGCCAACTTTGACTTTTCAGCTCCAGCTGAGCCACCAGCTGACAGGAGCTTTTTGAGTGAGTCCAGGCAACACGAGTGAAAAAAAATCATCCAGTTGAGCCCAAAGCAAACTGTCAATCAGCAATAAAAAATGAGCCAAGGCATGAGTGTTGTTTTAGCAAAAATGCTAATACAGTAATAAGGCTAAGAGATGGTTCTGTATTGTTTCTCATTGATTAGACCACCTCTAACAGAATCATCTTGGCCTTGTTAAAAAAGCAACTTCTTAGGACCACCTCAGAGAAACTAAATCAGAAATTGAGATCATGGTCAGGAATCTATCATTTTATTTTTTCATCTTATAACTGAAAGTTTGTACCCTTTTACAAATCTTTCCCTGTTTCCCCTACCTGTGAGCCCCTGTGAGTGCCACTCTAGTATTTCTATGATTTCCATTTTTTTTTTTTTTTTTTGGATTCCTCACATAAATGATGCCATGCAACATTTGTCTTTCTTTATCTGGCTTATTTCACTTAGCATAATGCCCTCCAGGTTCATCCATGTTGCCACCAATGGCAGGATTTCCTTATTTTCAAAATCTGAGTAATAATTCAGTGTGTGTATGTGTATATCACATTTTATCTATTCTTCTATAGATGAATACTTAGGTTGTTTCTATAACTGGGCTATCATGAGTAATGTGACAATGAACATGGGAATACAGATAGGTCTTTAAGACAATGATTTTGTTTCAGAAATCCATCATTTTAAACAATCATCCCCAGATGACTGTTATGCACATGAGCATTGATAACCCAGTCATCATGTTTTACTAGAGAGGTCAGTGCACATGCCAGCTTAGAATGGAGAAGGTTCTGCTTGCTAGATTAGGGCACTGGACATTAAGACAATTATGGTTTTATTGGGTTTCTTCCTCTCCCACCTCCTCCCTTCTTTTCTCTCCTGATCCCTCCCTAGTTCCACACATTTCACTATTGCTTTATGTTTCCAATAATTGTAACAACTCTCTTTCTTTGTAGTTCATATACTGGTTTGGTTGCCCTCAGCTGTGGTCATATAGTCTAAACTACACGATGATTCCTCGAGAGCCCTCAGAAGAGATCCATACCAAATAACTAGGAATGAATAGAGTGTGAATTGCATATTTTGTAAATGATCAAATGTTAAATAGTCTATTATCCCGGGATGGTAACAGCAGGTGTTACAAATACAAATTCAGTGTTGAAGCTCAAGAGAAACAAGAATAAAACAGACAGGAGTGAATGTTCAGGTTTATCAATGCTGTAAAATACATATTGTCATGATATGTATCTAATAGTTGGTATCTTTCTCTAAGGAATTTCAGAAAATTTCCAGAGATGTAAGCATTCTGACTTCCTATTCCTCCCATGACTCCAAACCAAAACCTGTTCATCAAGTACAGTCCTAACTGTAGACATCCACATAACGGGTGCACAGAGGCACATTCCACCAAAGTTCTTTACCTGTCTGCCAAAGATTCCTAAATATTATTAGAGCCTTTTTTGGCAATAACTTGACAAAATTATTTTGGAAATATTCCACAAAGAACATTAGCTTTATTTTTTAAAGATCAATAACTTGTTTTTGATCACATACTATATGTCAAGATCACTGAATAGGAGAGATAAGTAAACAAACCCTACTCTCAAAGCATTCACAATCTTATTAGGAAACAACAATGAATTGAAGGTTGCAAACCAATAGGAAAAATGTTTGAACTGAGGGCATATGAAGTTGCCTAAAGAACAGAAGAGGGAAAGGAGGAGAAAGAAGGCAGAGGAGGGGGAGGACAAGGGGAAAGAGTGTCACCCCACAACTCTGCTTTGGGAGGATGGAGGTTTCACAAGTATCAGTCATAATGCCTGGACTTTGTCTCAGGGAAAGATGTGTAGGCATCTGCCAAAAAGAGAAAGAAAGGCACGCAAAGCATGACAGAATGTGGCTCACCTGAGGAAGTACAAATATTTGAGTATGTCTTGGGCTCACAGTGCACAAGAGGAGAAGAAGCTGAGAAAAGCAGAATACTATGAGACCAGTCCAAGAAGATTCTTCTGTGTACCACTAACAAATCTGATCCATATTCTCTAGTAATAGGGGGCCAGGGGAAAATGGAGTGAGGTCTTTGAATTAAGGTATCAATTACCCAATTATTGCAAGGTCACCTCAATAGAAACATCTAGTACCTTTGCAGGGACACCAGCTAATTGCTACTCGAAGAGAAAAGCCAAACTCAGGGTAAAAAGGCAATACTCACTGAACTGTGCACTTTAAAGTAAAGTGGTGTGGGGCGCCTGGGTGGCTCAGTCGGTTGAGTGTCCGACTTCGACTCAGCTCATGATCTCACGGCCTGTGGGTTCGAGCCCCGTGTCGGGCTCTGTGCTGACAGCTCAGAGCCTGGAGCCTGCTTCTGACCCACTGTCTCCCTCTCTCTCTGCCTCTCCCCCATTCTCACTTTGTCTCACTCTGACTCTCAAAAATAAATAAATGTAAAAAAATTTTTTTTTAAATAAAGTGAATTTTATGTAAGCAAATTTTACATAAATTGAGAAAAATTTAAGTATTTTTTACTAAGTATTAAAGGGTAGAAAATACGGCCAGAAAGGCTCAAATTCAATTTTCCAAAATTCATCATGAATTCAAAAATATTCCACAAAGAACATTAGCTTTATTTTTTTAAAGAATGATTTTAGAAAATAAGCATTGTAAAGTTGAAAATAACACGCATCATTTTCTTTTTGAAACCAAGGTGATGTTTATCTTGAAATGCTCAAAGCCACAGCGGCAAAGTCAGCTTTTTCCAAAGTTTCTCGGTAAACCACAGAACAGAGAAGCACAAACAGGCTGAGGGGTTCCCATTTCATAGTCTCCTATTCTGACACAATCTGAAAACATTAATTAGGCTCTCAACGTTTCGCTCTACATCTTTTCCCTCACTTTCAGTAGTCTGTCCCTACGCCAGTCAAATTCTTGACTCTTCAAGTCTCCACTTCAAATGCTGGTTCATTCACTCATTTACTCGTTCAGTAAAATATACTGTTTACAGTGTAGAGGTCATGTCTGAGACACGGGGACATGATCTTCTGCCCTCATGCAACTCTCAACGTAATACAAGAGATAAATTAAAATATTTGCAACACCCTGTGGTTAAGGGTAATGATAGATATGTACATATAGGGACAGAGATACACAAAAAAGAAAAGGGTCAGTGCCACGGACTGGGCAGGGGCAGGGATGAGAGAAGGAAGCACACAGAGAGACCATGGATGCTTAAGTTTTTCATTTGTCCTCAGAAGGTGGGTTAAGAAGACTATTGTTTTTGTGTTTTGTGTTCCAGGGAGTTGTTTCATAACATTACTTCATTTTACTATTAAATGAACTCATTAGGTTTCCTAATAATTACTTGCTCATTGTAGAATATTTAAAATGAACAGAAAATGGAAACAAAATTCCAGAGGTAGACACTATTTTAGCTCTGCTTTAGGAGGAATTCTTTCTAAAAGATATATATTTTTTTTTCCTTTCTGCTCTGGTTTTCTCTTTGGGTCATGTACATTCTTACATAATCAGGAATGGAATGCATGCCCAGTTTTGCCTCTTGTTTTTGTATTTCCTTCATTAACTTGAACAGTTTCCTATGTCATTAAATATTCTATAATACGTAACTTAAATTTTTTAATGATTACATATTATTTCATCCTAGGTTTGCCATGTCTTAGGCTTACCTGGGAAGCAGACTCTGAGACAGAGGTTTACAGGCTGGAGTTCTGCTGGGGAGGGCACTTCGCAGGTTGTCTGTGAGGGAGTAAGGGATGAAGGACTGGGCAGAGGGAAAGCTTGGAATGTGATGCAGCTGCCGTGGAGGCCCTGGCCCATCCCATAGGGAGTTCAGCTAGGATGGCCCTTCACAGTAGCCCCAGATAGGGGCACAGGGGTCATGCCGCTGTACCTTTGTGTGATATGATCATTGGATGCGGGCCGATGTAAACTTGGGCAAGGCCGATTCTTTCAACCCAAGGCTATCACAGCAGAGGGACTCAGATGTGAATATTCAATAGCCAACACTCCTGACAGCTGAGGAGATATGTGCCTTGACCCTGAAGGGGAGAAGCAGCAGCAGCATACCATAGCATCTACCACATGTTAAAATTCATTTATCCAGTATCTTATTTTTGGACGTTTAGGGTATGTTTTGAGAATGTATAGGAATAGAAGAGGGGAGAGCATTCCAGGTTATTGGGACGGGAGAACAAAAGCCTGGAGGCATGAAAAAGAAAGTGAGTAAGCAACACATGACTCCTTACAGCCATGATGGAGGGTTATAGGCGGACAGTGGTAAGAAGAGATGGGCGGGAGAGGTAGGCAGCTGGGGGCTGAGCCATGGGGTTTAGAGTTTATCTTCTAAGAAATGGAAAACATTGACTGCTTTGCCCAGAAGCAGCTGCTTCTGCTCAGGATACAGCGTTCTCTTTCAGTCCTGAGCTGAGAGGCCTAGAGGTAGCAAAGTTGCCATCAGACCCTCTGACACATCAGCCATAATTTGCAGGGACCCCTCCAGTTGTGTCTGCCTTTATCCAACTATGGTGAGAGCCCAGCCCAAGGAGCCCTCAGGTCTTGATCCACGTCTCTTCCCAGTGTCCAACAAGGTGGCACCTGAAGAGGTATAACTGAGTTCAGTGAGGTTATGGAGGGGGCCTGTGCAGGGGAGTCATAGGCAAGAGGCCAGCAGGGCAGGGCAGAAGCAAGTATACAATGTGTTTCAACTGGAGGGACAGAGGCAGTGCCCTTTCCCAGCATGGCTCTTCCTTGCTCACTCCACCCCTCCCCCAACCACGTGGACTGGCCAAGGCTGAGAAATCCTGGTGTAGAGAGACAAAACATCACTTTCTGGTTGAGTATCCTAGTAGTTTAATTTCTTCCCCTGATTAATCAATTGATTGGCCGATTGACATTTGGAAGAGATGAGCTGAGAATAGGTAGTAGAGATGAATCATGGTGGGAAATTTTTTCCTAAATGCCAAGCGGTGTCAGCAAGGCAGCAACACATAGTTCTGGTCACTATGAATGAATAAAGATCTTGGCTCTAGGCAAGAAATCCCCATTGTTTAAGTTTGTCAGGCCTTATTAAGCCAATGGCTCTGTGCTGATTGCAAACAGGGTGGGGTGGGCAAGAGAGCAAATGTGTTGCCATGGTGACAAGGGGAGAAGTAATTTGCGTGGGCAAAGCGATTGTCTTGATTCTAGGAAGTCGAGAGATAGGCTCACAGGCTGATGGCTAGAAATGGCTCTGAATCTCTCGGAATCATTAGGAATCAGTGATACGGACCCACTATCTTAACAGCATGCTGGTATCCAAGCGACTAAAATATGCCTTGACACGCTGAGAGAATCCAGGAGACTCCCTGACACTTGAAAAGAAGCAAAGTACTAATGGCTTAGTCAGGGGGGCTTAGATGCTATTGACTCAAATTTGGAGATTCAAAACCTTGCAAAAGCAAGGTTTCGATGTTCATTTATTTAATGCAAAATATATACCGGGCAACAGGTGCCATACACTGTTCTAAGTCCAGGATGTCATAAGCCCCTCTTTTTATCGATCATACCCGGTGAGGCAGGTTGGCTCACAGACTCTGCCCTGCATGAGGAACTTGCTGCAATACGTGACAGGGGAGCCCAGCAAGGCAACCTGACTACATACCACAAAATACAGTGTGTGCTGAAGAGTGATGAGCCACGCTTGGGTGGCAATGAGCTTGGTTAACAGGACTGCATTCCTAATGTAAGAGTCTGGCTTATAATTTTGCACAAATGCAGGGTCATGATGCTTCTCAGCAGATTCTTTACAAACACCATTGCAATACTTTAGAGCTTTGGAGGCATTTTAAAGAAAAAGAGCAAAAGGCACAAGCTGAAAGAAGAGGTCGGTTGCATGAACTATGAGAATTACAGTGCTGTTTAGCTGTTAACAAAAGATTCTTCTGAGGTATTATGTAAAGTGGGAAGGTAAATGCCTGAAACGCATCTCCCAGTAGATACACCTACCAGTCTTCCTTTACACAGGAAAATGGCTTGAAGTAGCATAAGGAGGAACCCCAGAACTGGGCTTGGTGTAATGCAGTGGGACCTGAGGGGAGGGCACTGTATCACTGTGGGTGTGGTTTCGTTTCTGAACTGAAGGGCTTAGTAGGGGGATCTCCACTTCAAGTTGTTATAATCTAAGGTTCTATGGCATCAACATCTTCTACCCTAAAAGCTCCCAAGGACCTAATTTCCTTACAAAGCAGCTGGATGGTCAGTAGCATGTAGTTAAAAGGTAAGTTCGCTTCTATGCCTGGAAGTAACACATCTCGCTGAGCTGGCAGTCATATAGACTCTCTCGGAACAAAAATAATTTTTAAGGTTTCTTTTTTCCCCTTCACAGTTTGAAGCTGACTGCCAAAGAATAATTGGAAATATCAAACCAATATAGCAGAATTGTCTGTCTGGGACAGTACAAAATCCTGAATCAGAAATGAGGAGTCCTGCCCTGTCACCAGCTACCAGGCCACCTTGAGCCAGCTACCAAAATTTTCTCATCTCAATTTTCTTTTCCGCAAATTGGGAGTCATGAATACTGTCTAGGATTTTAAAACTCTGAACATAAAAACTATTCTGGTATTGCAGTATTTTATAAGAAGTTTCCTTAAATTTTCTTCCTTCAAAATAACTTACTTTACAAAATGACAAGGAGACCCAGCGTTCTGTTATAGCTCTCAAGAGAATCCACAGAGCAGATGTTAAATACAACAAGGTTACCCTGGCAGATGCCAGGAAGGAGGAAGGAAATTAAGCCACTGCTTCTAGAGACCACTAGCTACACACAGTTAACCATTACTCTTTTTTATAAATGGATGAATAAGTGTCTGTCTGGGAATGACTGGATTGTTCTTTTTCCCCCCAGCTAGTTTTTTTTTCTTCCATTTTTAGTACGAACAGTGGTGGTGTTTTCTTTTGTTTCCTTTCAGTCAAGAGTGGGGGCTGCCTAGGGGCACCTGGGTGGCTCAGTCTGTTAAGCATCATACTCTTGATTTCAGCTCAGGTCTTGATCTCAGGGTTCATGAGATTAAGCCCCACATAAGGCTCTGCACGCACAGCACAGAGCCTGCTTAGGATTCTTTCTCTCCGTCTCTCTCTGCCTCTTCCCTGCTCACTTGTGTGTGTACACACTCTCTCTCTCTCAAAATAAATAAACAACTTAAAAAAAGAATGGGGCGGGGAGGCACCTGGATGTCTCAGTCAGTTAAGCCTCAGACTCTTGATTTCAGCTTAGGTCATGATCCCAGGGTCACGTGATCAAGCCCCATGTCAGACCCCGTGGAGCCTGTTTGACATTCTCTCCCTCCCTCCCTCTGCCCTTCCCCTGCTTGTGTGGTTGATCTGTCTCTTTAAAAAAAAAAGGGGGGGTGGGGGTGGCGCCTGAGTAGCTCAGTCAGTTAAGCATCCGACCTCAGCCCAGGTCATGATCCTGCGCTTTGTGGGTTCAAGCCCCGCAACGGGCTCTGTGCTGACAGCTCAGAGCCTGGAGCCTGCTTTAGATTCTGTGTCTCTCTCTTGCTCTGCCCCTCCCCCACTTGTGCTCTGTCTGTCTCCCCAAAATAAATAAACATTAAAAAAAAATTTTTTTAAAGGAATGGTATCAGCTCTTGTAACAATGTGATTCTCAGATCACATTTGTTTCTTTGGGGAACGTGCAACATAAAATGATCTCAGCCTCTCCAAACACACAAAACAATCCACAGTTTTCTGTTGATTTGAGAGTTAAAGTCTAGTTCCTGGTGTTTGACTGCTCATGGGGAGATGTTGATGGACACTGAAATAATGAAGACACAAAGGAAGGGCAGGGCCCAGCACACAGGCTACCATCACTAGCCCCTTCAATTCAGTGTCCCCGAATTCAGACTTCAGCGGGTAGCCTGCAAATTTTTGCTAACACTTAAAAGGAGGGATGGACTCCCAGGACACAGATACCAAGTGGGAGTATTCCATTATCGTCACTACAGCCTGCATCATGCACAGATCCAAGGCTACCCTCAGGCATCGACTCCCCAGAAGGTGAAAGACCTTCTCCCTTCATTAGCAGTTAGGCCCTAAATATGTGTTATTGCAATTTAAAGAACCAAAAAGTACACATTACATCTTTTCTTTTTCTCTTTTTTTTTTTCACATTACATCTTAATAGTATGTTTCCAAAAGTTAATTCAGGGAAAGTCACATGATCTGTTCCCTCAAGAATGAGATAATGATTGCACCCTCTGTCCCCAGCTGGCAATCAATCAATCAGGGGCATTTTCAATATTAAAAATAGTGTAATTATTGGGAGAAAAAATCAAATCTTAAGTCTCCAGAGTTATGGTTCAGTTCTCTTAAACTGAAACTATTAGTAGGCTTTTTATCCTATAGATTTACTTTGTAATGTAAAAGTTTAAAAAGTTTAAGTATATAAGCTTTATATAAATGCAACTTTTGTGGGCCCTTTCTTGCATTTATTTTTTTGTGAAAAATGTGAATCTGTTTTCCAAAATGAGTGAGCTCCACCTCTTCCTAGAGCGGGATTTTTTCAATTCATATTTTCATATAACAATTCACTGCAGGGAACCAGTTTCTGTTCTCACTTGCTGGAAGAAGACCATGACCCTGGAAAGGGTTGTGCTGATGGTACCGTGAGTCCTTCCACAAGTGTCAAGACTGAGCTTGCTTCTTAGGTTAGTGCAGATATTATAAGCAGTGGTGAAATTTTAGTGTCAGTCTTGCTCATAAGCTTAGGAAATTGCGCTTCCTGTGTTGGAAAGAGTCATGATGAGACATTTGCCTTTTCACATGGGAAGGGACCACATTGTCTCTTGATTCTCCAACAGGACATTGAGGATTTAAACTCACGCTTCGTTTACCAGTGGGTAATAAAGCAAAGCCAAAGGCATAGGAATAAGGCACGATGGAAACGTACAAAGGAGCAAGAGCAGTACATATAGTTTACAGCGATTTCATCAATGTATGGATAATCAGGAGTTGAATATAAGAAAGGTTTTACTGAGGCTCTGTGATTGGCTTCCCTTTTCCTTATGGTATTTACCTAATGTCCACTATGTGTGGTTCTCTGGGAAATTTTAAAACCATAGAGACCCTGCAGAGATTGTCAGGGGCACCCAAATATCTGTTTTCTCTTTGTGGATCCTTTGCTGAGAATAAGGTCACCCAGAGTAAGTATTCTCTTCTAGCCTTCCTCACAGCTAGATATCACCATGTGATCAGTTCTGGCCAATGGGATGTAGGCAGAAATGATGCAAACAACTTCATCTAGGCTTCCTTGGAAGGAAAAGGCATGCCTTCCTCTTGTTTTTCCTCTTCCCTGCCCGGTGGAATGTGCATTCAGAGGCTGAATGTCCCAGTTCCTCAAGCAGAAGCCTCATGTGGAGGATCCCAGGTCCCTGATGGTTGTGCAATGCCCACACCAACTATGAACCACCCACGTAGACTTTAGGACAGTCAAAAATACACTGCTCTTTTGTTTAAGATCACTACTCTTCCTTCCGGAGAACTTGGATATATACCTGCAATTCTCTGGCTTAAATGTTTGAGATCAGAAGCCAGAAACATGTGCACTCAGTTTGCACCAGTTTGGGGTGCCCTCTGCTCCCCTGAAAGTCATCAGCTGTGTTGGACTTCACGTGGGAATGTTCACATGGTCTCAAACCTCTGTAAAGGCTGTTCTGCATCAAAGTCACAAGTCAATGCTGATGCCAGGCAGGAGACACTGGGGAGAGTGGAGGACTGGCCCTCTAAGTGGCCAGCGTGCAGCGAATCGGAGAGTTAAAACTGCTCTTCAGGCCCTGTCGCTGGTAGCCACACCACAGCTCAGACCCCATGATGACAAATCTTCCAGTTTTCAAGAGTCACTGGAAATCTGGATTTCCATGGGAAATTGCTCGCTTTTTCAGTTTTAGCAACTAAAAGTTAACAAATACTTTCGAAATGGTGTGGGCCCCATAAAACATAGTTTTAGGGAAGATTTGGCCCCCTAGGCCAGCACTTCATAACTAGGGATAAGCAGGAGACAGAAAGGGAGGTTGTTGGTTGAAAGCCTGCAATTTATATGCACCAGTTAAGTGAAAGGCTCCCTGGACGCTTAGACCCAACCACTTAGGGCAGAGCCTGGGAGGCTGGGCCCTCCTCACAGACCAAGCCGCAATTTGGTTGCGTAAAACGAGCAAAAGCACACGATGGAAAAGAGTGAATGGGCACTTTTCATTTTCTTTCTATCTCTGGTTTTCAGTCACACGCGGGGTATAAGGCTTCTGAAGAACTGTGTTAGCCAGTGTGTGGTCCACTTAACTAAATATATCTCTGTGGTGCTACTTTTCAAAATGAGTATTTGTAAACAACAATTTCTGTGCGCTGATATCCATTATAATTTAAGACATAGTCATTTGAAGTGTAAGACGTGTATAAAGATATATACATTCATGCCTACGTACATATTTTCTGAGAAGAGGGGGCTAATTATATAGAGAAAGTTAACATAGAGAAACACAAAGAGGTTAGGATAAATGTGCCATGCAACACTACTGGGCCAACAGAAGATTGCTAAGGGCTTTACGAAACAATGTGCTGGTGGCCCAGGAGTCAGGGCCTGGTAAGACATAGGGAAGTTCAGGCAGCCAAGAATAAGAGATTGTTAGAAGGTGTAGAATCCCAGCCCTGCATTTTAGCAAGATCCATAAGGAGATTCTCAAGCACTGATTTGAAAAGTTGCATGACAAAGACAGCCACAGGTAGTGTTGAGAGACACATGACCCCTTTTCTGTCTGGAGAGGGCACTCGGTCTGGAGAAAGAACAACTTGAGTCCTATTTATACCAACTAAGAGAGTTTCTTGACTTGTCAGTTTTCCTCATCTGTAAAATGAGAGTAATAATGTCTCATGGGATGGAGACACTTACTTAATAAGCTCTAAAGGATTGTCCAACTGTAAGTCGTCTTAGTTACCACCCACCTGCGTCCTCATTATGCATGCACCCACATCTTGGGTCACTTTTTAAATATATTACCCTTGAGGAATTCAACTTGAAAATGCCAAAGTGTTGGCTAGAACTAAAGACAGAAAGCCACTTGCCTAAACCTGAAAAGCTAGAATAAGTGTGCAGAAAATAAGCGATAATTTGCTTTTGGATTAAAAACAGGCTATAAAGAAAAGTCCTAACTTCAGGACAAGTCCAGGGTAACAACCTAAATGTGGTACATGGTAAAGCAAAAACTAAAAATTTATTTAGTTTTAATTTTTTAAACATTTATTCATTTTTGAGAGACAGAGTGCAAGCAGGGGAAGGGCAGAGAGAGAGGGAGACACAGGATCTGAAGCAGGCTCCAGGTTCTGAGGTGTTGGCACAGAGCCTGACATAGGCCTCAAACCTACCAACCATGAGATCATGACCTGACCTGAAGTTGGAGGCTTAATTGATTGAGCCACCCAGGCTCCCCTAAAAATCTTTTAAAAATCATCTTAGAGAAGCATAATCCTAAAAGATTAACTCCTCACTTCACACCAAAGACACGGGGAACAAATGATGTAGGAAAAAACAAACAAACAAACAGAAACAATGACAAAACAGAAAAATGGACACAAGCAAATTTCAACCCACCATTACTCACTTCAAGGCTCTTTGGTACACACACTCTGTCTCCCGTCTGGACGTTCAGTATACCACTCACATTGGCTCCCTGAATACAGATTACAATAAAGGAAGCTTCTCTCAAATGTTCTGAAGAAACTGTTAATTTATTTTATGCAAACTCCTTCTGCCCATTTCAAATCCTCCTCACCTGATGAGGCAGGTTAACCAAGACTTGGGATGATCATTCACAGTGACACTGCTTAAGTTATCAAATGTGCCTGGATTTAAGGAAATCAAAGATATATATCTATATAGAAATGCATACACACCCACACATACATATGTATATACGCTTAAGTTTCACTGTATCTATAGTAGGGATAGCTTCAGTGACATATCATTTATAACAAATTCATTTTATAGAATGTTTTCTTTTTTTTTTTTTTTTTAATTTTTTTTTTTCAACGTTTATTTATTTTTGGGACAGAGAGAGACAGAGCATGAACGGGGGAGGGGCAGAGAGAGAGAGAGAGAGAGACACAGAATCGGAAACAGGCTCCAGGCTCTGAGCCATCAGCCCAGAGCCTGACGCGGGGCTCGAACTCACGGACCGCGAGATCGTGACCTGGCTGAAGTCGGACGCCCAACCGACTGCGCCACCCAGGCGCCCCTATAGAATGTTTTCAAATGCATGCATTGCAATCTGCAGCTTCAGTTGGCAAGTGAACTCAGGTCTTCTCCTAAACAGATGAACCAGCTGCAGGGAAGTCATATCGCGCATGGTGGGGTGTTTTGTTTGATGCAGGAATTCAATATGGCTTGAATTAATACCTACACGGCATCAAAGGCATATCATACCTTTATGAGACACACATCTGTTTGTGGACTGGAGGGCACATGGGCAAGTATATGTGGTGGTTTTTACTAGCTGGTCTATTTCTCTTGTTTCACAGACAGGGTAACAAGTTTTGGACAGATTGTCTCAATTGTCTCAATCTTAATTTCTTCATTTGAAAATGTTAGTATTTGAGATGATATTTGAAGTCCTGAACAAGTCAAACATTTATGATCCTATGGTTTTAACAGTCCCATATACCTCTGATGTGTCCTTATTGCTCTTAAAATCAATGGGATGTATAAACTATTTAAAAGACCTAGTTTCCTTAGAACTACAGAATCCAGGACTTCTGGGTGGCTCAGTTGGTTAAACATCTGACTCTTGATTTCAGCTCAGGTCATGATCTCACCGTTTGTGGGATCAAGCCCTGCATCAGACTCTGTGTTGGCAGTGTGGAGCCTGCATGGGATTCTTTCTCTCCCTCTCTCTCTGTTCCTCCCCTGCTCAAGTGTGTGCATACTCTCTTCCTCTGGCAAAATAAATAAATAAACATTAAAAAGAAAGGACTACAGAATTCATTGAACACAGGCCTGTTTAGGGGGAAAATGCACTGCAAGAAATGAAATGTTCAATAAACAAATGACCAGAATCGTTTGCTATCTCTGAGCTGGGGAAATCGGAGACATCACGATGCTTCTGTGAAGGGTATTTTTCTGCACATCACTGTTTCTGAGGAGCCAGAACTGCACTGAAGACCCAGTCATTCTTCAGTTGCCTCAGGAGATCTTCAAAGAGATGCTGGCATGGCCTGAGTGGTGGCCTCTGAGCTCCCTCTCTTCCTATATACTGACCTCCACTGCTTTATTACTTAAGCTAGCCCTCAGTTTTTGTTTTTGTTTTTCAAATTGATTTTTGGATCTATTTGTTATCTGCCTGCAGTTTTGCTAATAGCCAAAAATGTAAATTTATAGGCAAATGTGCAGGTGTAGCATTTTGCGGTGAAAGTTAATTGCTTGCTTTTCTGGATAAAAAGCAAGCTTTCACATTTAAAATATGAATGATCTATTGAACAGAATAGGATTTACCTAAATCCCTGTCGCTATTATTTGCTTGAATCTATAGGTATTTCCAAACCATAAAAAACATATCCCAACCCTTTTTCCCCCTCAAGATTACACAATACAACAGAATTCAGAAAATGGAAATAAATTCACCATTATAGACGGACTTGTTGCTAAAGTCCCACTAATAAATGTGGAATGACACATTTGACCTGAAAATAAGAGATGTTCCCATGACTAAAGAAGTAACTGTCCGTGACAATCCCATGAGATCCTAGAAGTCTCTTAAAATTCCCAAACCTTGTGGGGCGCCTGGGTGGCGCAGTCGGTGAAGCGTCCGACTTCAGCCAGGTCACGATCTCGCGGTCCGTGAGTTCGAGCCCCGAGTCGGGCTCTGGGCTGATGGCTCAGAGCCTGGAGCCTGTTTCCGATTCTGTGTCTCCCTCTCTCTCTGCCCCTCCCCCGTTCATGCTCTGTCTCTCTCTGTCCCAAAAATAAATAAACGTTGAAAAAAAAAATTAAAAAAAAAAAAATTCCCAAACCTTGTTAATTGGTGCTCTTTATAATCTCCCTTTGCTGTTTGAATAATCATGAACAGTATTTCCCATAACACTACATATACTGAGAAAATTATTACAAACGGGTCAGGTTTTCTATAAGGAGTTTTTATCAAGTTTTCTCTTTAGTAAGGGTTTGGGTCCACAGTCTGTATCATCAGAGCTGTTGTGATTTGTGAACCTGTCAGGCATTCCCCTCGGGGGGCTCTGTTTATTCTTGTTCAGGTTGCAGCCCTCTCTTTACTAACTTCGCATATACCCAGAACTGTGAAGCTAGGGCCTGAGAGCTCAGCAGATGGCTCATCCGGGCATGGTCGCAAGGAACACCATGCAAAGGACATGTGGTGGGCTGACTTTGTAAATATGCTGCAAGAGAAAAACGATTAGCCACATATGTCTCTGATTTCCTGGTCAGCTGGAAGGCAGGCACACTGAGCCTGTCCGCTCTCTAAGGCAAAGGAAGGAACACGCTGTCTAAATAACTGAGGGAAACACAGGGCAACCCCGTTCATACTCAAGATTTCACACAGCTGCACCTTGTCATGAATGTTTTATGTCTTCATGGTTTAGGAAAGCGGTATGGAAGCTTACAGTCAGATTTTTAAGACTTTATCCATTATCCAGGCTCCCTCCATCCCCACATGCACTTTGTAGTAATACTCAGCCCATCACTATAGTAATTCAAATGGGCAGCACCAACTTATTAAGAAAAATCTTATTTTATTCATAATTCCTACTCTATTATATTGTTTGGGCAGGACGGGAAAGAGGGCACAGAAGGGGAGGAATCTCTCCTTATGTCAGGCGACTGAAGGAGAGCCTCTTGGGACGTGTTGGGTTGAGGCAACAAGCCTAAACCTGGTCAAGCTGTGGTCTTCGGTGGGAAGGGGCAATTAAAAGACAGCATGTTTTTTTTTTCCTGCCAAGCTTTCTAATGGGTACATACCAGAGTTGTACAGAGAACAGAGAAGGGGGAAAAAAATTCAAAAAGAGCAACTTCATCAGATTCTGGAAGACCCTAAGGACAGGACAATGACAAAGACAATGGTGTAGCCCTTCAGGAGCTGAGGCTACAACACTGCCCTCAGTGGGAGCCAGGAAGCCTCCCATGTCCAACAGAGAGGAAAGTGTAATGTCACAGAAATGACACTATACAGACTGCTGCTGGGGAAAAAGCAGTGCCTGGCACAAGGGCTCCAGATGTGAACACTCCAGATGTGCAGTGTCTGGCACAGGGCCCCCTGACTTCGAGAAATAGCTGTGAGTTTGGAATTTCCAAGGGGGCTAGAGGTCCTAGAATAGCGGTTAGGCACAAGAGCTATAGGTAAAAATGTGAAAAATTACATTAATTCTATCAAAATGTGTAACAATTTTTATTGTTTGGGCACTATTAGGCATTTCATGCTACACATCTTATATGCATATCACATTCTTTAAAACTCATAAAGAGTTGGCTCAGTCCGTTAAGCATCTGACTTCAGCTCAGGTCATGATCTCACAGTTCATGGGTTCGAGCCCCACAGAGCCCTCTTGCTCTGTGTCTCTTGAAAATAAATAAATGTTTAAAAAAATTTTTAAAAACTCATAAATCCCCATGAGGGTGTACCACTGTCCGCATCTTTCAGGTAAAGACTGATGCTCACTGATACCTTCAGGATGAAGTGTCAGGGTTCAGTTTCCAGCATCATCTGACCTGAAGTCCATGCCTTCTTAGCTATTCTCCATTGCTCCCCTTATGAATGACCCAGAAACTGGCTGTAAATGAGATAACTTAAAAGAAAAACCAAGAAACTATTCACTAAATTTAGTCCTATATTTTCTAATGTATTTTTAAATATATTGCCATTTACATCTCTACTCTCACTTCCTAATTACAGACTAGATCTTGCTTCTCCCCTGCTGGAATGTCTCCCTGTAATCTCTAGACTATGGCTCCCAGTGGCATGATTCCAGCCCATATTTTCACTCTATCTCAAGCTACCTTCCCACCTGTATGCATCCCAGATTTCTACCACAGTTGACTGCTCACCACACTTGTGATCACACCTGCCCCTGCATAAATCGCTCTGTGCTTGTTTTCTTTCTTCAGAATCCAACATAGGCATCACTTCACCTCCAAGAATTTTCTCTGAGCTCACAGGCAGAACTAATGACTCCCCCCTCCGTATCATGACTGCACGTTACTTTAGATTTTGTTTCTAATATTTTCTTTCCAATATCAATTTGCATGTCCGATTCTTCCACAAGAGAGCAAGTTACACCAGGGCAGTGACTGTCTTCTTAGTCCCAGTTTCTCAGTGTATGACATCACGTATTTGGTGTACAAGAGTCACTCCGTAAATTAGGAACTGAGCTTCCTGGCTTGGGTTGTAACCAAGTTTGCCCCAGCATTATGTCAGCTTAATTCATTTATAGCAGTTAAGTTAAAAATATCTTTTTTTTTTTCCATTGTCATTGTCCCTTCCTTCCCACTGTCTCAAGATACACTTTCCCTCACCGATAAACCTTCCACTTGCTTGTGAGGCTGTCAAATAAAATACAGGTCTCCCAGTTAAATCTGAAATTCAGATAAAAAGCAAATAAATATTTTAGTATACATCAAATATTGCATGGTATGTAATTATACTAAAGAATCATAGTTTATATGGAATTCAAATTTTAACGGGATACTCCTTTTTTAATTTGCTAAATCTGGGCAGCCCTATTTTCTTTACAACTTTCCTTAAACCATTATTTTCCACAAGAGACTCATGGTAGCCTCTTCTTCAGTCATAAAATACAGCCTTGCTCACAGTGGAATGCATTTGCTTCATAGGGGTGATACAAAACACAACCATGTGGACCCCCCAAAAGGCCCACTCATGTTCATGGCGTACGATGAATGTGAGGAAAATGTCTCTGTGACAAACTGAGAGGATTGCATGATTGCTCATGTTCCCACTTGTGGCTGTCCCTCACCCTTCAGATTTGACCTTGACTCTGGTCTTCCAGTTGTGCTCATGTATCCTTTCAATTACCTTTCAGGCTTTCCCTCTTGACAAACTTCCACAGTTCTATGAGTCCAGGATTCCCTACCCTGAATGCTTCCCCTGTGTGTAGCAAATCTGCTCATCCCTGACCTTTAAAGGGAAACGGATAGGTCTGTGGTTTTCTTTCAAGAGATCCTATCTGCATGTTTTCCTTCATTCAGGAAGGCCACGGGGCAGACACTGAGCCAGTGCCTGCTCTCCACCTGCACACACAGAAGCCTTCCCGATGAGGGAAGGCTTGCTAGTTGCCAACAGAGTCAGTGCACTAAGGATTTCAGGGACTACCTTCTCTCTTAATACCTAAAGTATCATAAGTGATGGATCTCTCATTCTCAAAGACTAGAAATTCACTTGTGACCAAGTATTTGTCTATAGCAGTGATCTCCTGTATAAATTTCTGTCACAATGGAAGTATTTTATTCTGTGCTGTCCAACATGGTAGCCATTTTCAGTTGTCACACCTGGAGGAGGAGATGCTACTAGACAGAGGCTACGAATGCTGCTACATCCTACAGTGCACAGGGCAGCCTCCCACAAAAAAATATCATCCGGCTCAAAATGACAATATTGCCCATATTGAGAGACCCTCATTTAGGCAAAAGAGTAAATTTGGTGATACAGGCACAAAGTTTCTCTCACCAAGTCCCCACCTTCCCCCCAGGGCCTCCATTCCCTTTAATACGAAGATCTTGTTATTATCCTTTCTCATAATCCTTTTTTTTATTAATCTAGTTATTATTATTGTCCTAATGAGCTACCATTTCTTATAGTTATTATTTCCTGATTACTATGTTAATGTTTTTTTTAATTTTTTAATGTTTATTTATTTTTGAGAGAAAGAGGAAAAACATGAGTGGGGGGAGCAGCAGAGAGAGAGAGAGAGAGAGAGAGAGAGAGAGAGAGGAAGGGAGAATCCGAATCAGGCTCTGTGCTGAGAGCAACATGCTCAGTGTGGGGCTCAAACTCACGAACCGCGAGATCCTGACCTGAGTTGAAATCACTCAACAGGCTGAGCCACCCAGGCACCCCTATGTTAACGTGTGTGTGCGTGTGTGTGTGTGTGTGTGTGTGTGTGTGTGTGTGTGTGAATTACCTTAGAACAATCTTTCGAGGTAGTTATCTTTTTCCCCATTTTATAGATGGGAAATAGATGCAAGGAAGTACATTATACTAAATGAAAGAAGCTAGACACAAAATGCCACATGTTGAATGATTCTATTAATATGATATGTGCCGAAAAGGCAAAGGCATAGAGACAGAAAGTAGATTAGTGGTTACCAGAGGTTGGGGGTAGGAAAGAATAAAGAGTGACTAGTAGTAACTATGGGGTTGTTTTAGGGCATTGAAATGCTGTAAAATTGGATAGTGGTTGTGGTTGCACAACTCTGAATATATTAAAAAACACTGATTTGTACACTTTCAAAGTATGAATTTTATGGTGACTTCTATCTCAAAATTATTAAAAATGTAGTTGTATTTAAAACATACATTAAATATGTTTTCACTAAATATGTAAATTGAAGCAAATGTAAAAAATTAAACATTGAAATAGAACGAGAAGTGAAGTTGCTTGTCTGCATCATATAGCTGGGAGTGGTGCAGTCAGGACTGGAGGCAGGTCATGTGATGGCAGTCCTGTGCTTTTAACATCATCACATGACTGACCTGTTTCTTTCCTTCATTTCCCTCCAGAGTTCAGGGGTTGATAACTTCAAAGCCAGCACAGTCTAGATTTAAATCCTTGCTATATCTCTTAACCTGAGCAAATTATCACTCTTTTTTTTTTTATTTATTTAACATGAGGTCTATCCTTTTAGCAAATGTTTAAGCATACAGTATTTTTGACTACAGTTACAATGTTTTATAACAGATCTCTAGAGCTTATCTTACATAACTGAAACTTTATGCCCATTGATGAACAACTCCCCATTCCCCGCTCCCCACCAGCCCTTGAAAACTACCATTCCAGGGGCGCCTGGGTGGCGCAGTCGGTTAGGCGTCCGACTTCAGCCAGGTCACCATCTCGCGGTCCGTGAGTTCGAGCCCCGCGTCAGGCTCTGGGCTGATGGCTCAGAGCCTGGAGCCTGTTTCCGATTCTGTGTCTCCCTCTCTCTCTGTCCCTCCCCCGTTCATGCTCTGTCTCTCTCTGTCCCAAAAATGAATAAACGTTGGAAAAAAAAATTAAAAAAAAAAAAGAAAACTACCATTCCACTCTCTGAATCAATGAATCGGACTTTTTTAGATTCCTCATACAAGAGGGATCATGTTGTTTTTGTATTTCTATGACTGGTTTATTTCACTTAGTATAATGTCCTCAAGGTTTATCCAAGTTGTCACGTATTGCAAAATTTCCTTCCTTTTAAAAGGCTGAATAGTATTCTGTTGTATGTATATACTGCAATTTCTTTACAAAATGGTATTGATAACACTCATACCAATGGTCATAAGGACTGGAAATTATAAGAAGTGTTGGACAGAAAATGTTGATTCGATAAAGTGTAGCTGCTATAGAAATGCTCCACTGATAAAACTCTGAAAGCATATTCTTTGGGGGCTTTCGGGGGACAAACCCTACACCTTGGTTGCTGAGGTGTGGGTGGGTCAGAATGGTCTCCTGTCCTCTATTAAAGCCACTCTACCACTTACCTGCTTTGTACGATTTTGTTTGAACACAGAGAAAAAAAGTAAAAAGTGTGAATCCCTCATCTCTAACCCATTCGTGATTTTCATGTGGAAAACTGGACACAGGCAGAAAGAGCGAGCTATTCGGGGAGGTGGTTATCTTTTATCTCCTCTCCTATTGCACTATGTAGTAGGTTTCATCTTGCTGAGACTTACAGAGTCCTTGTGACTTCTTTTTCCTGTTGATAAAGACATCTGTATCTTGAGAGTGTGAGTGACGTGATTAAGGCATTTGAGGACATTTAACTTTTTTCTGGGCAAGTGTCCAGCAAATTTTTCAGAAACAAGCGATGGAGTCAAGGCCAACCCCATATCAGAGAGGAGGGCAGGGAGGCATGGCACAGCCTCTCAGCAATTTCCCCAGTTGCTCCCAAGTGTTCCATTTGTCATCACTGTCTTTATATTTGTGGCTGAGGGCCCTCTTTGGAACCCACTCTATTCCATAAACTCTTTTGCAAACAAGGATGGGGAGGAAGGGGCAGATTCAACCTGCTGCCTGGGGAAGCAGCACACTGGCCTTTGTGCAACTGTCCTTAATGATATTTGCAATGGTTTAATCTCTCTTTAAAGCAAACATCATCTGTCTGCTGCTCTGAGTGATCTGCTCCCCCTTTTCGAGATGTAGGCTCATTTAACAACTGGCAATCAAACCCGCTCCGGCAGCCACAATGGAAACTGTCGAGGTTCATTACACTGAAAAAATATGCCATCTTTATTTCCATTCTATTGTTTCCTCAAAGATTAACAATACACATTTTTTTCCAATGGACCGTATTCATGAAATTTCACTTGGATATATTTCTAAGCCCCTGATCCAGATGGCGCAACTCAGAGTGAAATTTGTAGTGTGCCTCTTTGTTGCTATTCTAGAGCATGGCAGTACTATTCTGGACAAATTCAGACAAAAAAAAAAAAAAATGGCCTCCAGGATTGAGGAGATGAAAACAATTTGAGATTGAACAGTTTATGATCTGGGAGTGGGAAAAACTGGTCTTGATTTAGATAGAGATTATTGGTGATGATTTGACAGTAGCTTGAAGGTTTGTTTAATTATTTAACTGGGTGTGGTGTGTTTCTTGCAAAATCCTGATGGACACTTAATTTAAATTTGTTAAAGATAGCATTAAAAGACTTAGCCTTTAGGTATTTTGGGGAAGCTTAAGAAAAATATGAAGAAACTAATAAAACAGTAAAAAGCTATTCCAACTCAAAAAAAGAGTAGAAATAACAGATTAAAGGAAATTGTGATAACTTTAAAACGTGGATACTACTTTTTAAATATTTTTTGAAGTTTATTTATTTATTTTGAGAGAAGAGATTAGAGAGGGAGGGGCAGAGAGAAAGGGAGAGAGATTTCCAAGTTTCTGCACAGTCGGAGTAGAGCCCTATGCATGACTCGATCTCACCAAGTGTGAGATCATGACCTGAGCTGAAATCAAGTCAAATGCTTAACCAATTGAGCCACCCGGGCACCTCAACATGGCTCCTACTTTTTAAAAAAGTTCTCCCATTGTACCCTACCCTTGGGTACACTTATGACAGCTTTGACCAATTGAGACATGGCAGAAGGGACTCTGCTGTACATGCAAGACGAAGTCATAAGGGGCCATTCCACTTCTGCCTGGTCCCCTTGGGGTGTCTGCTCCGATGGAAGCCGGCCCCTGTTTACAAAGTCCAAGTACCCTGAAGCCAGGTAAGTGCCCTGGGGCGGCCATGTAGGTGCTCTGATCAACAGTCTGGCTGAACTCCCAGCTAAAAGATAAACTGCCAACCATGGGAATGAACCATCTTGGGTACCCAGTCTTCAGATGGCTACACTGTCAGGTGACATCAGCCTGCAAACTCAGGAGAAGCACCAAATGAGAAATGCCCAGTTGAGCCCCTTCCAAATACTGTAGCTTAACAATTGTGAACCACATAAAGTGGTTGTAGTTCTACACCACTAGGTTATGGGAGCAATTTGTTAAGCAGAAATAGTAACCAGAATAGGTATTAAATCTGCCCAGAACTGGTTCCAGTGTTCTTTTAAATGTTTGCATGATGAGAAAATATATAGAAAAACATTTCCAAATGTAGAAGAACTCAAAGGATGGGCAGTAGAATGATCAAGCTGGCACCAGAAGCTCAACAAGCATTGTTGGGAACTGGGGCACTTGAATCTAAATGCACTGTAGGTTCAAAGTTAGCTGAGGTTCAGAGGTTAGCTGAAACTTCCAAAGTCTAGATTAAAGGGCAACTACAATTGAGTGATGGGGAAATACAATTTGTCTCACTAAGCTATAGCTGTTCACCTCCAGACTGCTGATTCAGCCTGAGTAGGATGGCCCTCACCCCTGCCACCCCCTGCCCTACCACAAAGTGCCTTTCCAATAGCTTTCGAGTGCTGTAGTTAGCATTCACACCTCCCCCACAACCAGAGATCCTCCAACAGAGCTTAGATCAAGCTACCGGCAGAGCCTTCTGGGGCCCTGACATACAGCAAAGATGTTTGATCTTTTTTACACATGTGACAAAACTGACTATATATCTAGAATATTATATAGATATATTTATGTCTATATACAATATGTAATTTATATATATTGAGTTATATTTATATTATATTTATAGTATGTGTGTGTGTATATATATATATATATTTTCCCCCCTGATGCTGAAGAAAAAATAGCGCCTGTCTTCAAAGGGCTCATCGTCTTGTGGGGTAGACATTGAGGAAATGACAGGGCCAGTGCTGAGAGCTCCAAAACAGAAACCTATGCGGTCTGAGGGGATCCCAGAATGGGAGGCACCTCAGTCTGCAGAAGAGCTGGGGACACCCCGCTCAAAGGTGGGGGGAAGACCTAGCATTTGCCATTTCCATGTCTCAAGCCCTAACCAGCTGACTTTTGTAATCAGTAGAAAATAAAATGATTTTAACATCTGTACTTTTTTTTTTTTAGAATGTACTTTAGATGGTTATTTCCTTCATCAAGTCATGTGAATATCTTTACTAATCTGTATTCTGCATGCATGTAGCATTTGATTTTCTTCACAAAAGCACTATTTGCATACCCATAAATGCAAATATTTCTGCTAAGTGATGACCTTTGCATTATACAACATGCAGTTCAAAAATTAAAAATAAAATGATTTGGGGGCACCTAATGTGTGAAAAGTCTGTGGTTACCTTCTTTTCCTGTCTTTAGGAAACATCATAGTTTTTCCAAAAGTGGTTTAAATTATCTAATAATATAATCAGTCTTTACTTTACATCCTATTTTTTAAATTATCGGTAATAACTGTCCTACTTACAGGCTTTAAATGGAGCCAGTAATTCTGCTCCCTTTGGAAAAGCCTAGGCAGTTATGTCAAAGGCATGCCCATTTAAAGTATTTTTTATGGCTGGGGCAGTAGCTGCTTTTATTTACTATCTTTATCTTCTCCCTTACCTCCATTCAAATATGGGAGTGCTTATGTGCTCACTGGAGCTGGCTTGTTCTCTCTCTCTCTCTCTCTCTCACATACACACACATTCTAGTTGGTATATGAAATTATGCTAAGCCTTAATGAAAACACTGTGACTTTGAGAGTCATGTAAATGAATAAAGTATTACTACCCTTTAAATATTGGGAAAACTTGATTTATCTTCTTTCCCATCAGCGTCAGAATAGGGAATGGGGAAAAGACATGAGTTTGCATCTGGCTTCTATGATTGATTGCCTCTGTGACATCATATTCATTTCTCCAAGCTTCCATTCCTCTATCAATATGATGGAAAGTCCATCTCAACTATCTAAAGGTACCATGAGGATTAGATGAGATAATGTGGTACCTTACCTTTACTAATATTAAAGCACCATCAAAGGCATCAGCTTATTGTTCAGAGTCCTTAAGACATCAGTTCCATTCCCTTTGGGGAGCTCTGCATTCAGCCCAAGAAGACTCCAGGTTCAAGCTTTATTCAGAGAACATGACTACAGAGTGAGTTTCTTGGGCTTCCACAGAGCCTCAAGCCTAATACCAAACTGATCCAGATTTTTTCAAAGACATTGGGCATTTCACATTACCTAAAGTTCTATAAATGAGGATTTTAGTCAAAGAAAAGATTAGGCAACGAAGTCAAGAGCTTATGCTTGGAACACTAAAAAAAATCATATAACTTATAACAAATTCCTCTAACCCCATAAAGTTAATATTTATAAAATGAGTTTTGTTTGATCTGAGTTGATTAATATGCCATTTGGGTATGGTTGCTCCCCCACACTGAACTATGACAGGTATCACTAACCAGTCATGGCCCATTTTCCCACAGATACTAAAATTGACCTCAGGATCCTTCTAAATATATTTTTTAATTGATTAGAATTGACCCTTCAGAAGAACTCTTGTCATCCCTGCTTTCAGAAGATACCAGATTAAAGATACCAGAAAGGCTCAGTGCAATTTGCCTTCATCTTACTGATGGTTATTTTGGGTAAATAAATTTCCTTTGTCAATAAGATAACTGTCAATAACATAAATAATCATTAGACTTCATTCAAGGTAGATTTGGCAGACTAGTTAAGAATTTGAGACAATTCTCCTTTCCTGTACGAGATCACTAAGTATGACTTTTAAGGAAAGACACGGCTAGATTATCAAACAACTTACTGCTATTACTTCCAATCCATGAGGGAATCTGGGAACGGCTTTCTCCAAACCTACATACTGCTTGTTATCTGTCCCAGAGATCACCTTGTTGCTAATCTCTTAAATCCACATTTCTAAGAGTAATGCTTCAGTTATAAATATTTTCCAGGGGGTTGAAAGTGTCTTATTAAAGTTGAAAATAGTGCTTTGAGTACAGTGTTTCATCTTCTAATTTATGTACTATTCATTCTATAAATATGCACTATTACTATGGGAACTCATTTCTCTTCAAAGACAAGAATGTACTGAAAATATTTCACAATTATTCTATCCCTCCAAACAAGCCACTTAATTAACAGCAATAACATTACTCATGTCAGGGGAAAAGTCATTTCAAAGTTTTGCTAGGTAATGTCTTTACATACGCAGCTGCATTATCATAATGTGGCCCTTATGTTGGATGCCCCCTATCCCAAATCTCATGAATCGAACAAAGCAAATAGACCTTTGTCTACACAGGAGTCAATTATATAACCTTACTCTTTAACACTTTAAGGATATCAAATATTCTCTTTTGATGTCACTTCCAAGAAGAGAACTTTTGGTTTGGAAATACACCATGTAGCTGCTCAAAGTAAAACAGATAAACAAAAATATTCTGCCTCATCCCTTGCCCTTCTCTATAATCATGAAGACCATAGTGTTCATTGTAAACAATATTCTACAAATTATTTGGAAGAAAATTTAAAATTACTAATGATTCTATCATTCAGATGTAAGTATCATTACCACTTACAAATTTCATATATCTAAATATATCATATTGTTAATGGCAGTTTTTCATTTTACAAAATATTGTGAAGATCTTTCCCTAAAGATAAACCAAAGTCTACAGACCATTTTTTTTTTAACATTTGTTTATTTTTTTTAGAGAGAGAGAGAGACAGACAGACAGACAGACAGAGTGTGAACAGGGGAGGGGCAGAGAAAGAGAGACACAGAATATGAAACAGGTTCCAGGCTCCAAACTGTCAGCACAGAGCCCCATGCAGGGCTTGAAATTACAAACCATGAGATCATGACCTGAGACAGAGTCAGACGCTTAACCAACTGAGCCACCCAGGTGCCCCTAGAGAACATTTTAAAAAACTGTATAATATTGCATTGTGTGAACTGACCATAATTCACCCAACCAATATACTGTCATGGACCTTTAGTTAATTTCCAATTGTTGGGTTTTTTTTATTATCACAAATATCCTTGTCAGTGTACCTTTTTTGGTACATACATCTTTGACTCATGATCTGTATTATTTCCTTAAGGTAAATTCCTAGAAATCAAATTGCTGGGTCAACGGTGTATACATAAAATATTAAGACCTTTAATTGAATTGTGTCATATAAAACTGTTGAGATCATAAAATCCTGGCAGCATATGAAAACGCACTTGGTCATTCAAAGAAGCTTGGGAGTGATTTTCAACCATACCACTGGCCAATGGGGATGCCAGTATAGAATTTGGGATGCAGCCACTCGATACTACACAATCTGCTGTTTTTCAAAAAGATGGGGGACAACCAACCTGGGTCCAACACTGCAAATAATGGAGTTGATTTGAACAATGGTAAAGGTGGCAAGGCGGGGGTGGGGCACGTTTCACATGATCACCTTATCAAAAAATCACGTAGCCAGATGACAGAGTGATCAAGAAAAATAGGTGAGATCTGAGAGACGTTTCTACCATAATCATGCTGTATAACTCTCAGAGTCATTGAACCTCTATATGCCTTAGTAGATTCATTTGTCAAATGTCAAATCTGCTCACAGTGTTTTGAGTGTATTAAAGAGAGAAAGAATAGAAAAATGCTTTGGAAAATACAAAATTATTTGAATGATATTTAAGAGTCGAGAGATGGTGATATTTGGTGATAAAATATTAAAGTTAGTAGATAAAAAAAGTGTAAAATGATCTAAGATGTGATGGTTTGGAAGCAACCTGACATGCTGGAAACCTAGAACTTTCCAAAAAGATCCAACATACCACTGTCAGTTTCAAAAGTTCAGTTCTGCCAATGCTTAGTCAAATGAAGTAAAAAGCTTTGACCTGAAGAAAGATCAACAAGCATCTCACACCCAGCTGTTTTTTTAAATATATTTTACGGTTTCTTTTACTGTTCACATCTACTTTTCAACATAGGACTATTTATGATTCTGGGCTTAACAAGAAGT
Source organism: Leopardus geoffroyi (assembly GCF_018350155.1). Lineage (NCBI taxonomy): Eukaryota > Metazoa > Chordata > Mammalia > Carnivora > Felidae > Leopardus > Leopardus geoffroyi. The sequence goes on along the minus strand of NC_059336.1, from coordinate 95,516,315 downwards.
TAAAATGAATTTCACTTTTATTATTAAAAAAAATTAAATTAGATATGGATTCACAAAGTTACCCAACAAATGAACTCTTTGTTTTCTTGGCCACTTCATGCTAAGCATCATGCTAATACGTTTATCTGAATTCAGAAGAAAAGACGCTTTTGTCTTTCTGGTGCCCTTCTGTTATCAAACTCCAAGTATAATGCAGAGGGAAATACATCTTCCCAGCAGAGAAGTGATAGAAGACAATGAACACAGAAATAAAAACCAAGAGGAAGATCAAGAGAGCTGTTGGGAGACTCCATTAGAGGCCAAACCAGGCCTGAGAGTTTAAGGACCAACATCTTAGATTTATCCCATTTGAGTCAGATCAAAGAAAGCTGATAGGTCAGCCGTCCCTCCCAGGTCCTTGCTTTCTTCAGACAAAGCTTTTGTCCATTCTATTCAGTGAGGAAGTTAGGAGAGGGTCTGACTGGAATTCCATCTTTTTGTCTGAGGTCACCTGGTGGAGCCACACCCTCCCACAGAACCATATGAGGAGGGTGACAGATAAAAAGAAAGTCTGCTGGAAACTGCCTGTGGGATTCAGCACTCCTCAGCCATTCCCCTTTTAGCCAAAGCAAAGTCACTCTCCTCTAGACCTGCTAGCCATGTGGCCACCCCATCTGTTACCATTGCCTTGGGGACCTGTAATACTTCCAGGACAGCAGTTGCAAAAAGGGGGTTGAGGGAAGCATTTTGCTTCTCTCTTTGACTGAACACTTCATTCCTCACTGCCCGTCTACCCTGGGCTTCTGAGACGGCAACCAACACTGTGGGTTTTAAAAGTAACAATGGCCTAATCCATTCCCTAGAATCCTATTCTCCAAAAAAGCCCAGCTAGGCATCTTGCACTCCCTTCTTCCCACTTCCCTCTTGCGTCATCCTGGGTCTCTGGTCCCCTCTGCAGCCCTAGACACCGCCCTTTCACGGGCATGATTCCCATCCCATCCTGGCTTGGATACTCTGATTTCTTTTTCACTGCATCTTCTCCCTGCACTTCCCAGCCTTGAGGTTGTCTCTTCACACTACAGAAACGTTGGCTTCAACATGTTGATACAATAGTACCAAATTTCCTATCTCAGGCACTTTTGATTCAACCTAAAAATGTCCTATCAGCTAGAGCTGTAATTCTCCAGGTTCACCAATGATACTAGAATCCTCAGAGCCACAGGAAGACTGGGATAAGAATGCAACAGGTCTTTGTATTTGTTTTTGTTTATTTTTCAAATTATAAAAAAGCCCTTCGCCTCTCTCCTTTTTTTAAATCTTCCCTTTAATAAGAATACTACAATCATGGTAATGTGTTTGCTTCTAAACAGCAGACATACTATGCTGGCCTCAGACTAACAGGGCCTGACCTGAAGGCTACTGATATGGCTAGATACAGTCCATCCTCCCACAGACCCATGTTTCTCTGAGCAGGAGCTCAGGGTTAGGATCCAAATTTTGCAGTCTAAGCAGAGTCAGAAGTTAGTTTTGATGTGGACTGTTCAAGATAAACTTGCATAAGTGGAGTCCATGTCATATGACATGTCTATTCATGCCATCTCTAAAATTCTCCTTCCCTCAACCCTTCTAATAATATCAACAAATATTTAATAAAAATGTATTATTTTCCAGACAGTGTTCTAAGCCACCAGAAAGGCTTATGCAGCTATAATGAAAACTTCTCATTAATTGATTCTGATTTCACTAGCATCAGAATGAATTTGTCAAGTTCTTCCTTCACGTCCAGTGCTTCATAAGAAAAATCATTACTTCTTTACTCACCAAATAGAAATATATAAAGAAGAAAAAAAAAACAAAAGAAAAAAAAAGAAATATATAAAGAAGATTGTAAACATATATTAAAATATATTAACTTAAAAAGACCCTGGGCACCTGGGTGGCTCAGTTGGTTAAGCATCTTACTTGAGCTCAGGATCTCGTAATTCAGGGGTTCAAGCCATGCAATGGGCTCTATGCTGACGGTGTGGAGCATACGTGGGATTCTCTCTCTCTCCCTCTCCTTCTCTGCCCCTTTATTACTTGTGTGGGCATGTGCTCTCTTTCTCAAAAATAAATAAATAAACTTAAACAAAAATTGGGGCGGCTGGGTAGCTCAGTTCATTGAGCATGAGACTTCAGTTCAGGTCATGATCTTACAGTGTGAGTTCAAGCCCTACATCACGGTCACTGACGTCAGTGCAGAGACTGCTTAGGATCCTCTGTCCCCCTTTTTATCCCACCACCCTTCAAAAATAAATAAAAAACAAAAATCATTAAACTTGAAAGAAAAACCTAACATTGTGAAGCCATTAATACATGTGCAACCCTTGTGTGTGTGTGTGTGTGTGTGTGTGTGTGTGTGTGTGTGTGTGTGTATTATCTCATTTAATATTCCCAGCAACCCCAGGGGTGAGTATCAGAGCATACCATAAAATCATGATGCTGTTTGTTGCTTCTTCCTAGCAATGGTACTTGCTTCTCCAGAAAAAGCACACAGAAGACTAGACATTACTCAGAGTTCTGTGTCACATTATCATCCTATTAATGTCATTAACGATTTCCTTCTCAGTAGTCGACAAAAGAAGGATCACTTGACTTAGAGTAGTAATAAAATTACCAAGCTATTAGGATGATACAGTAACCAAGAATAAGTTCAGAACAGGGAACTGGTTTTTGTTTTTTATTTTGTTCTAATTTTAGTGAACTGACAACACCACAATTAAGACGACCTGGTTACTGACATGACAAACAAACAGCTTTCTAATGAGAAAATTTACCTTACAATGTTAAGAACAAGACCATGATCCCCCTCAGATGGGACAATACCATTGCTTTCATACTAGAAGGCTCCCCTGACAGATTACTGTGTTAGGGTCCAAACTAAAATCAAAGCTAATGTGTGACCCATATCTCCCCACCCTTAATATTTCTCTAATTAGTACAGAATCTGAGCTAGGAGAACTACCAAAAGAGAAATTGTTCCATCCAGCCTCTGCCCTCATAGTTAAATCTTTGACTCAACAGTAACACCCATTCCCCTTTTTCCAGTTCCAGAGTAATCACTGTGCATGGTCTACTGATGTCTAAAACAAAAGTTTCCTATGTCTCTATACTCCTAAAACAGACTCCCAGTTTTAAGCCTTACCCTTCCCATCTTTCTAACCCATTGGTTTGTCACACAAAGCCCCCGAGTGAGATTCCTCTCCCCTGCTCCAAACACATATAAATACACTCAAAATAAATGAGTAAGTAACTCTGAATGCCATTCACCTCTGTCCATAGTCTCTGGTTTCACAGATGTCACAGTGGTGCTCATCTGCTCCTCCATCAGGATCTAACCATGAGAAGCTCCTAGCTATCAACAATGTTGCCCTGGCTCATGTTTATCTCCTTGAGTGTTCACACCTATGTGGTGTCCTAATCCTAGAAACATACATATATTCTTTCTGCCTATCTCACTCTGTCTCTGGGTCAGCATTAATTCCCCCCTCCCTCTATCCTCTCTGTATTCTCTGCCATCCCTGATATGTTCCCGGCTCCTAGGACACTGTTGCATGAGTTCTATCGGACATTGCTAGGGTTGGGTGACCCAAGGCAAGGGTGGGAGGGGTCACCAGCCCCTCAGACTCTGATTTAGACCCAGTCTTCAGAGCACATTGATGAGACTGTCATGTGGGATAGAATCAAAAGACTTGCTGTGGCTCATGTAGATTACATCTATTGCTTTTCTCCTATCTCTGTGACCTGTCATTCTGTCATAGGAGGAAATTGAATTGGCCCACACGATTTTCTCTTTACAATACCATGCTGGTTTGTACCCAGTTCCTCAGGCTTCACTGAGAGATGGAAAATTGATTGCCAGATGCTGTGTTTTGGTGTCTTCCTAAGTACTGAAGGTGACTGATGATTCGATACAGGTGGAATTCACTTTATCCACTGGCTGTTTCTCTGAGAACTTGTGCAAATTAAATTTTATACAAATTGGATTTTACTTCCTTGTTGCTTCTTTTTTAACATTCTTGATTTCCAGTGAAGCTTTAATGGTCTGTATTTCTTAATGTTTGAGTTGTAATGTTACCCTCTTTCAATCCTCAGGCACTTTGGCCGTTTGTTAATGAGATATTAAAAATACATGTATATAGAAATACACTGGGTGAGCCATAATAAATAAGAAATATTAGTAGGTGCTAGGCTGTCACACTATTTCCTAAAGTTTATTTAATGAAGGCAGAGCCCCTTCTAATATTAACAACTACTATTTTTTGAACACTTATTATGAACCAAATGTCTTGCTAAGTGCTTTATGTGCATTTTTTTTCTCATTTAATTCGTCCAATACCTTTTTAGGTGGTAGCAATTATCGCTATTTTTAGGTGATACCACTGAAGCCCAGACACAATATATAACTTGCTCGAATTCACCCAGATGTAACTGGGAGAGACAGGATTGGAAACCTGCAAATATGAACATGTGTTATTTTCCCTTTTTGTCGCAAAAGGCGGGCTATTAGACATACTCTTCATCTTGCGTTTTCTCTGAACACTCTATTTTGAAGATCTATCCAAAATAGCTCACAGAGTATGGACACATTGTTTTTTGTTTGTTTTGTTGGTTTTCAGTTACATAATATGCATTTGTGTAGATGGACCATACTTTATTTAACCATTCTGCTAATTACAGACACTGGGTTTCCTCCAATCTGTGGTATGGGAAGAAAAAAAAAGATACTATAATAAACTTTTTCATATTGTTTCACATAATGTGAAGGATAAATTCCAAGCATGGAATTTCTCTATATTCTTGGAGTGGTATATGCATGTAAAATTTTTTAATTTTTGTAGTTTTAAAAAAGATTTTCATAGAAGATGTACGAATTTATGCCCCCTCCGGCACTGTATAAGAATGTCCATTTCCTTATGGTCTCACCAACAGAGTGGGTTATCAAATTCTGAATATCTGCTAATCTGATGGTGGAGGAACAGTATCTCAATGTAGTTTTAATTTTCATTTCTTTTATTAACAATGAGATTGAGCAATTTTCATATGTTTGCATTTCCTTGTCAATGACTATTTGTTTATACTCGTTGCCAGTTTTACTATTAGGGCAAAGGCCTTTTCCTTGAAAATTTCCAGACACTCTTCTTACATGAGAGAAATTAGACCTTTGCATATTGTAGTTGGAAATACTTCTCCGAGTTCATCACTGGTCTTTTAACTTTTCTTCCCATGCATAAGGTTTTTATTTTCATATGGTTAGATTTCTCTTTTTCTTTAATGACTAATGGATTTTAAGTCATAGTTTTAAAAAAAAAGGCTCTCTATTCCAAAGTTAGAAAGGAATTTGATCATGTTTTCTTTTAGACCTATTTGCGTTTACATTTTTTAAATTGCAAGCTTTGATTTATTTGTAATGTTTACTGGTATATGGCTTGACATATCAACCCAATTCTAATTTTATCTATTTGTTTTAGACTACTACCCTATTTATGGAATGACCTCTTCTTCCTCACTGACTTGAGACAGTGCCTTTTTCATAGGTTGAATTTCCAAATGTATTTCAATCTATTGTCTATAATTCCCAACTTTTCAAGAAATCTTTTCATCTCTTTATATGCTCATGGCACACTCTTAATTCCTATACATGAATTTTTTCCTGATCTTCTTTTGGTATTTGTACATTTTCTTTTTTTTTTTTTTTTATTTTTTTTTTCAATGTTTATTTATTTTTGGGACAGAGAGAGACAGAGCATGAATGGGGGAGGGGCAGAGAGAGAGGGAGACACAGAATCGGAAACAGGCTCCAGGCTCTGAGCCATCAGCCCAGAGCCTGACGCGGGGCTCGAACTCACGGACCGCGAGATCGTGACCTGGCTGAAGTCGGACGCTTAACCGACTGCGCCACCCAGGCGCCCTGGTATTTGTACATTTTCTAATTTGTTTATTCTTGCACGTTAACTTTAGAACAGACATGTCTGATTCTACAAATTTTGTGAAATTCTTATTGATATCAAGTTACATATATACACTGACTTTGTGACACCTGCCATCTTTATGCTACTATGTCATCTTATGCAAGCATGGGATGCATCCTTCCATTGGTTCCAGACATCCTGTGGGGATGCTCAGAACTGGCAAAAAGTTTCTTCACATAGATGTGATAAAAAAAAATGTTTATTTTGGGGTATTTCAACTTTTCGTATGTTGCCATTTTAAATTGATGTGTTCCTGCTATTATGTCTTCTGCCAGCTCTTTTATGGAAAGTACTGATTTTTGCACACGAATTTGATATACTGGAAATTCACTGAATTTTGTTTGTGGTAATTGTTCAGGTATTAGGTTTTGAGCCAGGATTGATATATTTAATTCCATCAGAAAAGTATCCGTGTATTCTTAGGCTGACCATGTGTTTTCGTTTTTTTCTTTATAAATCAAACATGATTGTTGAATTTTGACAAACTTTCATTTCAGATGACTGATCATATGATTTTTTACCTTTACAAAAGTAGGAGGATATGTATCAATATACTCCTTTGTATTATTCCAATAAATTCCACCTCATCAAAGAGTATTATTAGTTTAATAGGTGGCTTTTCGTTTAGGCATTTTTTATGTAAGATTTTATAACCCATAAGTAAGCATGTGGTCAACGACAGTTATGGGTTGGCATGTGAGGGTGAGAACTCAGCTGCAGAATATGGACCTTTTGCTGGTGCTTTCCAAGATCGTCTGCCATCTTCCTGTAGTAACTCCTCACGCCTTCCTTCTCTTTCTCCCAGCCAACTTTGGCTCCGTTTCAGCTCTGACTCCTTTTAAATACCTATGAAGTCTATGAAGTTCAGAGAATGTCAAGGAAAAAGAGATGAACTTTTTTTTCCTTCTTCTTCTGTGTGTGATTTCTAAGAGAAGAAAAACGTTGTCATACACAGCCACCTTCAAACCAAATATCCTCAAGGTTTACTTTCTACATTTAGAACAAATGCAGTCTATTTTTATGTTCCACTATCACAATTACATATAAAATCACTGTTGTTATTCACATATTTGTTTAATCCCTTCTATTCTAGAATGCTGTTAGTTACCATCTGGAAATAGCTACAGCCATACCAATCAGTATTATTCAAATCCAATAATTTTCTAAATGGATTTTTAAAGTATATTTATGGCTATACATATTGAGTTATACAGTAGCTCATGTATATTTTTCATCACAAAATATTTAAACATGAAAATCTACAAAGCAAAAAGTGAAAAATCTCCACTTCTCATCTGCCATATTTACTTTTCTCTCCAGAGATGATAATGTTAATAATATGTTATATACATTTTTCAGGCTCTGTTCTTCTGCACTTCTATACATTTGTAACACATACATTTTTGTGAATGTTTATTTAGTTTTGAAAGACAGAGACAGCATGCGAGTGGGGGAGGGGCAGAAAGGGGGGGCACATAATCCAAAGCAGGCTCCAGGCTCTGAGCTATCAGCACAGAGCCCGATGAGTGGCTGGAACCCAAGAACGCTGAGATCATGACCTGAGCCGAAGTTGGACGCTTAAGTGACTGAGCCACCTAGGTGCCCCTACATTTTTTCTTAACAGTTAGGGGATCCTATGAACATTTTAAAGTATGCATTATTGTGCACATCTGTATTTCTGTGGGATAGATGTCTATAAATGGCATTATTGGGGAAAAATATACTCATTTAAAAATTTTTATAGATATTATTGTATCGCCATCCAAAAAAGGTACAGTAATTAAACTTCCTATACTTAAAATAGCTATTTTTCCACATCCTTGCCATCACTGGATTTTATAAATTGGCTTAATTTTTGTTAGTTTTAGTTTGCACTTCCCCTATTACTAAAATTAAACGTTTTTTAGGTATAGTGACCATATTTCTTCTCTATTCTGTAGCATTTTTGTCCATTTTTCAAATTTGTATTGATTTGTAGAAGTTCTTTACACTAGAAATTAATCATTTGTCTGTTACTATGTTGCAAATAATTCCTTCAGTACATTAGTCAGTTTTTCACTTTAAATTCATGATACCGAAAGTTTTCACTTTTCTGAAGTCAAATCTCTCCATCTTTTATTCTTTGGCTTCTGGGTTTAGCGTGTTTATTTGTTTCTTGTGCAATTAAGAGAACAAAATACAACTGTCCCTGGAAAACGCTTCTGCCAAACTGCATGCAACCTTGCCCTACTGGCTTTGAGGACTGAGGACAGTCAAACTAGTCTTAACAGCAGAATCCCCAGGGTAGTGAGATTATTACTACCAACACTTTGTGGTTAACTGAAAATCTTGATCAAGGGCTTGGAACTTCCTCCTCACGTCTGTATGGTCATATTCCCCATCACTAGATCATCAAATTTGAGTCTGAATAAAGACTGTGTGGGGTCATTATGCAGACACAAACTGTCAGTGTCCAAAGGTAAGCAGAATTTGAAATGGAAGATAGCCCTGCTACATTCTGGAACACAGGATTTCTTCTTTCTTTGTTTCTTTCCTTTTTTTTTTTTTTTTTTTTAACAAAAATGACCGTTTCAAAAATGTATGTATGTGGATGGAAAACAGCATGTGGGTTATGAACTAAAGATGTTAAGTGAATTACAACTATATTGCAGTTAATCCAAGTTTGCCTTCACTCCTTGTCTTCCACTTAAGTGTCTTCATTGGCTTTCTAAGCTCTTTTTGGTAAACCAAAAACCATGCTGTCTCCAGCTTGTGGTTTCCAAACTTGTTCGCCCAAACCTGGGCAGTTTCTCTGTGCATGCCTTGGTGACTTGGCCCAATTATTTCCCATTTTATGCCCTTCTCATTGGCCAAAGCCAATGCTGGTGTGATGGGTTAACATTATTCTAACATGATGGCTGATGGCTCATTGCTTCTTTCCTTTCTAGAAGGTATTTTTTGCTAAGCAAGCCTATGGCCCAGGTCTTCATGTTGAGAGAAATATACATTCCTCACATTCTTATTAACATTGCTTCTTCTTCTTTTTTTAATTTTTAAAGTTTATTTATTTATTTTGAGAGACAGGGAGAGAGCGAGCACACACAAGGGGGGAATGGCAGAGAGAAGGAGAGACAGTATCCCAAGTAGGCTCCACACCATCAGCACAGAGCCTGACACAGGGCTCGACCCCACAAACTGCGAGATCACAACCCGAGCCAAGATCAAGAGTCGGACACTTAATGGATTACATCACCCAGGCGCCCCAACAAAGCTCCTTCTTTTAACACTTGTTGTGTACTGTATTTTAAGCTCTGTCACATGTCCATGGGTAACATTATCCTATACACAGAGCAGAGATCACAATGCACTTATGTGTTCAGTATCTCACCCCTTCCCTCACCAAATGCTGACCTAGGTAAAATATTTAGTGGAATCTTAACATATCTTAGTGTTTGAACTAAGTTTTTGAACTAAAAAAAAAAAAAAAAAAAAAAAGTCAGTCAGGCTGCATTAAGTTTTTTCTTCCTATCTTTCTGCCTCCCATTAACTTTTGCAACTCAGTAAGCCCTTCATCAAGAAATGTGCACCTAAACCAGACCCTTGGTTCTAAATGTTAATTAACTTTACTTAACTCTGAAGAAATGCCCTAAAGTTCTTTTTCTGTCATGAAGCTAGAAGACCCTTGAGATAAGAGTCAGTGCAAGGTCTCTGGAGATGTAAATTTGTAATTGAGGCTAGTGAACTCATGCATGCACACTGGTTCCAGCCTTCCCTGCACCTGCCAGGTGCTGCCCAGTGAGACCGTCACGGAGAAAGAAGTAAGCTGTATATTTCAAAGCTGTTGTCACACTGCCTGGGCCAGAATCCCAGTCTAGATGCTTATTATGCCTCAGTTTCCAATTTTGTAAAATAAAGGTGGCAATGGCAGTTAAAAAAGGTGCAAGGCAGTTAGTTAGTAAGGATCAAATGCAGCAGAAGTGATCATAGCAGTGGTAGTAGTCATAGTATCCATAATAATAGACCTCAAACAGAATAAAAATGAGATCAACTGGGGAGACTGGATAAGTACTTTCTATGAACAATATTCATCTAGCCTCAACTCAAAGGTCACTCACTTCCTCAGAGAAAAATGGCAGAATGCCAGTGTATTCATTTTATGTTGATACTGTAACAAATTACCAAAAACACATGGTGTAAACCAATATGTATGTGTGTGTATTTAATTTATACATATTTATTTAATTTATTCATCTATTTATTTATAATTCTAGAGGTCAGAATCCCAAAATGGGTCTCACTATTCTAAAATCAAGGGTGTTGGCAGTGCTGTATTCCCTCTAAAAGTTTCAGGGAAAAATCAGTTTCCTTCTCTTTTGTGCTTCTAGAGGTTTCCAGCATTCCTTACCTCTTGGCTCCCTTCTTCCATCTTCAAAATCTCTGATTCTAGTCTTTGCTTCCCTCTTCCACATTTAGAGGGCCCTCATTATTACACTGTACCTATCCTGAAAATTCAGGATAATCTCTCTTTTTTTTTTAAGATCAGCTCATTAACAACTTTAATTCCACCTGCAACCCAAATTCCCCTTGCCATGTAACATAATCTATTAACTGGTTCCAAATATTACGATATGGGCATTTTTGAGGAACCGTTTCAGCATCTTACGGTCAGCACTGATTCTGGGAGTGACTAAGGAAAAAATTAAGACATATTCACCAAGAATGGGAATATAAAAAAACAGAAAAAAAATGTATGGATGCTCCAAAAGTTCTCCATGTTTGAAGTTTATATAGTAGCAGTTTCACCTACATGATAAACTAAAAAAGGAAGGTCCTTAGGGCATCTGGATAGTTCAGTTGGTTAAGCATCCAACTATGGCTCAGGTAATGATCTTGCAGTTTATGAGTTTGAGCCCCACATCAGGCTGTCTGCTCTCAGCACAGAGCCAGCTTGGGATCCTCTGTCTCCTTCCCTGTCTACCCCTCCCTGGCTTGTGCCCTCCCTCTCTCTCTCTCTAATAATACAAAATAAATAAACATTTGAAAAAACAAAAGGAAGGTCCTTATAGCATATATTTGGAGGCCCCAAGGAATAGGAAGTTGGGGAAAATTCTATTCTACTTGATATCCAGGTTTACAGGAAAAGCAATCCCTGCAGATCAGCAAAGGAGTATACCAGTTAGCAGTAAGTTACAAGCAACAAGGGAAGAAAAGAAACCAGCTTAGAGCCAAAGCAAGAAGGAAGGCAGAGGAGAGATGCCTGAGCTTTACCTGGCAGGGGCCATCCTGCCCCGGGCTCATTTCAGGAATCAACCTTAAAGTCTAGGCTTTTCAACATATTATTTTATTATCTTTGGAAAAGCCACACATTACTGTCAGAACCTCACATCATCTAAAGAAATCTATATTTCTTCTCTTATCTTCTCATGTTGATTCACATGGCTAATGAGACTCAAAGCTGATAGGAGAGATACAATCTGTTCCCCTAGCCCTGCACTCCCAATGCTACTCAAGTCCAAGCGCCCACCCTCTCTTACCCACGCCGGTGAAACAGCCTCCTATCTGGTCTCCTTGATTCCTCTCCTGTCCCAAACACAGTCTGTTCTTTATACAGAAACCAAAGAATTCTCTAAAAATTTAAGCCAGAGCACATGATATCTCTATCTAAAGCTTTCTGATATTTTCTTAGAATATTTCTTAGAATACAGCAGACTCTGACCATAATCTCAAAAAGGCTCCATGTGACTGGCCCTCATGTACCTCTCCACCTTCATCTTTTCACTCCCTCATGTTCATTGTGTCCCAACCACATGGTTTTCTCTCTAGTCTTTGAACACACCAAGCTCAGGCCTTTGCACGGGCCACATCACCTGCCTGGAAAACCTGTTCTTCAACCTCCCCAGGGCTGACTCCTACAATCCACCTGGTCTCAGATCAAAGTTCACCCCCTCAGAGCAGCAGGTACCCATCACTGACTCTAAAGCAAGCCCCCATCTCCCCTCTGGCACTTTCTAACTCACCATGCTTTTCTTGTCTTTGCATCACTTATATTTTCCTGATATGATCTGGGTCATTTGTTAATTTACTGGTTTGTTGTCTACACCTCCTGTTCCCAACTTCCCTCACGACAAGCACGGTGTTTTGATCAAGGAGGGATCAAACTGGTCTGATTTGTGGCATGCCAGAATAGGGTCAAATACATAGTAGGGGCTTCAAAAATAAAAGATTAAAAAAATTATAAATGTATTATTTTTTTTTTATTTTAGAAAGAGAGAGAGCATGGGCAGGGGACAGGGGTAAAGGGAGGGAGGGAGGGAGAAGGAAGACAGAGAGAGAGAGAGAGAGAAAGAGAGAGAATCTTAAGCAAGCTCCACGCTCAACACAGAACATGATATGGGGCTCAATCCCACAACCCTGGGATCATGATCTGAGCTGATATCAAAGGTCTGAAGCTCCAACTGAGCCACCCAGGCGCCCCGCAGATACACTTGAACAAACATTTCTGAACACATAAATTGAGGGGGTGTATTTATTTCACAAAAGAATTGTCACCAGAATAGTGTTTAAAATAGTAAACAGATAGATTTATAACAGCATTTCATTTACACTTTGTACTTCAGTTTCCTCGTCTATAAAATAAGAATTGGATTAGATGACAAATAAGTCTCTTATAAATAATTACAGTTCCGTGATTATGACTCAAAGCAAAAACATTAAAGCTAATTTTCAAAAGGACGGTTACTAAGTAAAGGACTGTCCACCTCTATAATTTGAAAAATGATTCATCCCTGTCTGATTCATCCTTAGGGAAAGTTATCCCTTAACTCTTTATCTACAGGTTTCTCTGCTTACTCTCTCCATAGCCAGCTGCAGTGAACCTCTCACCAGGCAAAAGCACCCAGCAATACAAATAAACACATCTTTTCCACAAGACCAAAAGGTTCATGTTGGAGCTCTACAGAACTCTTTACCTGTGGCCACACTTTCCACCTATGAATATCTGGGCCAATGAATCTTTGGTATCTGTTTCATTTCCCTGCAACTAAATCCATCCCATTTCATTCTCCTTTCTCAGCCACGCTACACTGGCTTCCTTGTTATTCTGTAAAACACCCAAATGCTCCTCACTCCAGGTTTTGTACTTGTCTTTGTCCTTCTTCTGTCTAGAAGGCTCCTTCTCTGCTTGGTCCTCATGGCTCACTCCATCATCTCCCAGGTCTTCACTCAGTATCACCTCCTCAGCGAGACGTTTCCTAGACACCTCATCTCAATTGCAAACATATCCCCAACTCACTCCCTACCCCCTTGCACACTTTGTCCAGCTCCTGTGCGCTTCTCACTAAAGAGCACACTTCTATCATTCACTTACTTCTCTCATTCACCGTTTCTTTACTCCTACTGGAATGTAAATTCCCAGAGACAGGGATTTTTGTTCATTCCTTTCAAGGCTGAGTCTCCAGCACATAGGACAGGGGCTGGCACAGTAGGAGATCAATCGATAGTTGTTGAAGGAAGGGCAAGGGCACACTGTGTTGTGACTCCCTGGTCATGCGATATCCATGTCTCTCTATACACTCTACCCCGCCTGAGATCAGGACCTACAGTTACTTCTGTTTCATTACATTACCTCCATTTGTCATCAACAGAACTAATCCCAAGGTGTCTAAGAATGATGACTCCATACTCAGCCCCTCCTTGCCCTCCTCCACAGACTCCCATCAGTTCCTGCCATGCTCCCTGAGTACCTGTGTCTCCCTCAACACACCTTTTCTCCCATCTTATGACTTCCAAAAAGTACTCCCTCTTCTTGGAATGTCTTCTCGCACCTCGTTAATAAATATGGCTCCAAAATCACCTTTATGAACTTTCTCTGTCAGAAGAGGAGGCAGCAATTGCTTCCTCTGTGTTCCTACATATGCTTGCTTACATGCAACATGCCCTCTCCTCCTGGCATGCCTTCTGCGTCTGTCCTCTGTCGGAAGCCCCTTTGCCCCTTCTCTACCTGACTAACCCCTCTGGTAAAACTTAAAGCAGGTGGAAATTTTCCTGAGAAGCCCTCTCTAAACCTCTATGTTGAGTAAAGCTCCCTTCTATGAGCAGACTCGGATCCAAGTGTTTGTCCCATTTTATTCAAAGGGACTCTATGCACCCAACATAGGAGGCAGCATTTTCCAGTATTCATCTTCATATTGTCTATCCCAATCAATAAATATTGAGTTAAATTATATATGTCTATGATATCGATCAATATATTCTATTTTAATTATTTGCAAATATATATCCCATCCCATCACAGAAGACTATAAGGCCTCTGGGGATAGGAACTATGATTTATAATTTTGCATCTCTGAAATGTCTGACACCAGTAGGAGACCAATCCAGGACTGCAGTCCTGGATTTCTTATTTAGTAATTTGCTTAACAGTGTTGCCATAACCATTAAGAGTCACTGTGTAACTGATCACATTCATTAAGAGGTAGTTTATCTGTGCATACACATACAAATCCCCCACAAAATCTGAAGCACTTTGGAAAGAGATGGAGGGAGAGGGAGAGGAAGGGGTAAGGAGGGAGGGAGGGAGACAGAGAAAGAGAGAGAGGGAGAGAACCCTACAGATCACTCTCTGTTTCAGTCCTAATCATGGCTATAAATGGCATAACTTAGAAAATGGCCTTCCGGAGGACAGCACCTTAATACACATTGTGCCTGTGGGAAGGAAGTAAAGAGGAATGAAATTTTGGCATTAGAAACTGAGGGCAATCTGGTCGCTCACACAACAGAAAGGGACAATCTACTATTGGAAGCCCTGAAATCAACAGTCTGCATCCACAGTTCAGGGGAGTAATCACCTGCCCCTTGGCTAGTAGAAACTTTAATTAAGAAGTGATTATAGAAATAATAGACACACGTACACACACTTCACAGAATGGCACTCAGAGAAAATTTTGAATGCTTACTAAATTCATTAACTAGTAACACTCACCAACAATTTTCTAAGTATAGAAATTAACCAGAACTAATGTTTGCTTTAAATATCAGAAGTAGTAAAACTTTACCATAAAAACAAAAAGAAATGACAGAAGATGCAGAATGTCAATCCAGATTAAATTTGTGTGTTTACTTGCCAATGGTTCCATTTTTTTTTCCTGACTCATGTACCCTTTTTAAGAGTCCAGGGAAAGATTTAGAACATTTCAGCCCCCAAGATGCCCATGTTGACACATAGCCTATAATTTCTTGATCTGCATAATAGACAAAGCCTGTCACTGCCTTTGGTGCCCACCAGTGAATGAGATGACTGGGTTATTAGCAAGACTCCAGTATTGTCTCCATTTCAGGGAGTTCATGGATTCCCAAAAGGCCCCAGTGACCGCCAAATGTGGATGATGCCACTGCAAAACCTAAGACCAGAATAAACATCAAAATTGGTTATAAGGCTTGCAAATATGTGCTCTCTGGACCGTTTCCATCTTGTCTACCTCCTGATGAGAGGTTTCCCTTCTTACTGTCTGCACTCCAGTCACACCACTACTTGTCCATGGAAGAGAAAGCTGTCATCCTCGTATTGTCTCTATTAGGATTTTCCCCTTACTCTCCCTTCCTCATTTCTATTCGACTAGTCAATTCATATTTGTCCTCTGTTTCTCAGAACAAATCCTCCCCTACCTCAGTTTGTGTGTGAATAATCTCCCACTAATTTCCTTCAGAGTACTTATTACCATTATGTATTTATGTGAGGTTATTAGAGTGCTGGACGCTTATGCACTTGACATTAAGCTCCATGAGGAAAGGATCATGTCAGTTTTACTCAGCCTTGTATCTCCAGCCTCGTATCTATGCCAGACACATGATGGGTACTCAAGTAAATACTGAATAAATGTGGGGTGCCTGGGTGCCTCAGTTGGTTATGATCTCATAGCTGTGACTTTGAGCCCTATGTCAGGCTCTGTGCTGACAGCACAGAGTCTGGAGCCTATTTCAGATTCTGTGTCTCTGTCTCTCTCTGCCCCTCCCCGACTAACGATCTCTCTATCTCTCTCTCTCCCTCTCTCTCAAAAATAAACACAATTAAAAAATTACTGAATATGGGGCGCCTGGGTGCCTCAGTTGATTAAGCGTCTGTCCGACTTCAGCTCAGGTCATGATCTCGTGGTTCGTGAGCTGGAGCCCCGCATCGGTGCTCTGTGCTGACAGCGTAGAGCCTGAAGCCTGCTTCAGATTCTGTCTCCCTTTCTATCTGCCCCTCCCACCCTGTGTGCGATCTCTCTTTCAAAAGTAAATAAATATTAGGAAAAAAAATTAATTACTGAATAAATGAATGAAACACAAATACACAACATCAGTAGGGCCTTATGAACCCATGTGACTAATTGACAGTCGTCAGGGGTTCTTACACTGTAATGGTAGGTTTCTTTACATTTACAGTTTGAAACTTCATACTTTATTAACTTTTTGGCTAGTTTTAATTTCCTAAGATCAAGAATAAAAGAGACAGGTCTAAAGGGAGAGAACTGTAGTTTTTACATGCTTGGAAAAAAAGGTGAGGAATATTTTGTTCGCCATTGTGAACTGGATAGTACTACCCTCAAATTTTAATAAACACTATTATTTTAACATAACGGGATCATTTTTACAGATGTATGGCACAGATTCAGTAATCAGTTATTCAGACCATGTGTCTGAAAATTAATAAAAGGAAACCTCACTAAAGTGGACTGTGGGATGCTAGAAGGGGAATCTGGTAGCAGAAGATGTAGCACTCAGTGTCAATGAAAGAAAGAATTGCCAGTTACAGACCCAACAGAAGAACCCTCCCCAGGAAAGAATCATCTATTGCAGCCCCAAGAGGAAAAAAAAAACAGGTACAGTACATCGCATCGTCTACAAGAAACCAACCACCCCTGCAACTCAGCCCCTCAGGAATTGGCATCACCCTGGACTCTTCTGTCCAAAGGACTTTTCTTCCAAATACATCTAACTTCCTCCTCCCTCTCCATAACATAATGTTTCTCTCTTTTGTTTCCTGGACTTGCCTATGCTTTTGCTGTAGCTTGCTTGTCCCAGATTGCAACTCTCTGGTCTTTCTGAATAAACCAATTTTTGCCTGTAAAATAACTGGAAGTTTTCTTGTTAAGATTAACATTATGATAGTCTTTTCCATTGGGAGCTACTAGGGTGTGGAGTGAGGTGATCCTTGGGGAAGAAGCTGAGTAAGACTCCAAATCCTCTGACACTGCTTCCATCTGCACACTACTTACCATCTTACTCCATCAGCAAGTAATGCAGTAAGAGATCACTGATCAAGTGTTTCCATTGCCAATATAACACCTCTTGTATTACATCAGTATGTTCTTAGATAATATAGGAGACTGGTCATTCCCACACTTTGACCAAAGGGAAGTGGGCTTTTCAGTGAGCCCTGAAAGGACTTTCTCAAGTGTCACAGGGGAGGCTGCCTCACTTTGGTTGGTTCACGGGATACCAAGGCAAATAGCAAGTAGACATAAAATTCATAGACCAACATAAACACTGTTCATGCTTTCCAAATTCCTTTTCTTCTATTTCTTTAGAAGGTTGATAATCCCTATGTTTAGGCAGAACACAGCAAATTCAGAATGAAAATAGGTAAGTTGTGATGAAGACAGAGAAAAATAGAAATAAAAGGAAACTTTTACTTCGAAATTGGCTATTTTGGGGCGCCTGGGTGGCTCAGTCGGTTGGGCAGCCGACTTCGGCTCAGGTCACGATCTCGCAGTCCGTGAGTTCGAGCCCCGCATCGGGCTCTGTGCTGACAGCTCAGAGCCTGGAGCCTGTTTCGGATTCTGTGTCTCCCTCTCTCTCTGACCTTCCCCCGTTCATGCTCTGTCTCTCTCTGTCTCAAAAATAAATAAACGTTAAAAAAAAAATTAAAAAAAAAAAAGAAACTGGCTATTTTTATCCTAATATCTAAAATGAGGTTCCCTCTCTTGCACTGTTGGTGAGAATGCAAACTGGTGCAGTTGCTCTGGAAAGCAACCTGCAGTTGCTGGAGTTTGGAGGTTCCTCAAAAAATAAAAAATAGATCTACCCTACGACCCAGCAATAGCACTGCTAGGAATTTACCCAAGGGATACAGGAGTGCTGATGCATAGGGGCACTTGCACCCCTATGTTTATAGCAGCACTTTCAACAATAGCCAAATTATGGAAAGAGCCTAAATGTCCATCAACTGATGAATGGATAAAGAAGATGTGGTTTATATATGCAATGGAATACTACTTGGCAATGAGAAAGAATGAAATATGGCCTTTTGTAGCAACGTGGATGGAACTGGAGACTGTTATGCTAAGTGAAGTAAGTCACACAGAGAAAGACAGATACCATATGGTTTCACTCTTATGTGGATCCTGAGAGACTTAACAGAAGACCATGGGGGAGGGGAAGGAAAAAAAAAAGTTAGAGAGGGAGGGAGCCAAACCATAAAAGACTCTTAAAAACTGAGAATAAACTGAGGGTTGATGGGGGGTGGGGGGGAGGGGAGGGTGGGTGATGGGTATTGAGAAGGGCACCTTTTGGGATGAGCACTGGGTGTTGTATGGAAACCAATTTGACAATAAATTTCATATTAAAAAAATAATAAAATAAAAAAATAAAATGAGGTTTCCTGACTCCTTAGGATTCTTTGTCTCACTGTCTCACTGCCCCTCCCCTGCTGGCACTCTGTCTCTGTCTCTCAAAAAAGAATAAACATAAATTTTTTTTAAAAAAATGAGGTTCCTTGCATAGTAGAGAACAGCCTAATCAGTGAAATGGTGAACATCACCTCACTCCCCATTACTTAAATATTGGTAATCATTTAAAAATCAATCTCCTTTGATCTTGGTAATCATGCTTCTGTCCTTCCCATGTGAACATTTCTGGTGCAATGAAAAAAATAATTTTGGGACTTTCAAGAGGCAAACTCTATATTCAACACTGCATTCCATGGGCACATTTTTCTACCTCCCTTTCCTTTTCTAGACCACATACTATGAATGTTGCTTACCTAAAACAACACACTGGGAGACCTAAGTCAGCTGGACACCTTCACATGCCACAATATCCCCTTGTGTACAACAGGCCTTTGATTGGCAAAGCAAGACAAGGCCCAGAAAAACTCCTTTCCAGTGTCCTTACTCACTTTCCTTTAGTCTTTTTGCAAATCACTTAACATTACCACTTGAATGTGCGGCTTGTACAATACTACAAATGAAAATGTCATATTTGCAAAGCGTTGCATAAGATATCATTTCATTGTTATTTTAATTACTGCTCTCTCTAGCTTGAGCTCCTTACATAATGGTGCACCTGGCCAATTTCTAGCAGCGTTTGTTTTTTTCTAAACTTGCTTTTGTGATAGTACTTGCCCCATGCCCCAGGGATCCACTTGTAACAACTACATTTTCCAGAAACAGTGAAGGCCTTAGGGGATAAGAAGGCAGAATGACAGGGGGTTAAATGTCTGATCCTACAGTAACTATAGTTAGTCTCTAAACTTTCCTGTGTTTGGACCCAATTAGACACATCAGTTGGTTAGATCAGAGCAAGCAGGAGAGAACAGAAGTGGAGAACAGCCTTTGATGCAGCAGGGTTTGTCCAGAATGTGCCACCCCACTGTGTTGATGACAAGGACACTACCTGAGGAATCTCTGAGCTCGTTCTAAGGGGTAAGAGATGCCCAGCTGTCATCAGGGTGATCGTTGACAAAGATTGCAATCAGTCAGCCACAAACAAAAATAAATGGCCTGTCAAAAAAAAATAAGAACTCCCCTAGGGCAGAAGAAATTTCTAAAAAGGAAACAACTCTTATTTTGGCTTGAATAATCCAAACTGACTGGTTGGCTTCAGTGAGCTGACAAGCTGAGTGCTCCTCAGCTTTCCACTGGCAAACGGTACATGTGTTTGTGATGTCTGAATAGGTCAGAGAAAAAGACTGAAGGTTTTGGCTTTTGCTTGCTTTCACTCTAGGTCATGCAGAGACAATTTCTTCTCAATTAACAGCTACGTGGAATTGCAAGTCATACATTTATCATTGCTGCTTTATTGGGTCCAACAAGACCTCAATTTAACCTACTCAAATCACCCAGTACAAGCCAGGTCCAAACTTTTTGACTCTCATAATGCTACATATCTTTAGATACAGGCAGCAGAGTGCTGGTAAACTCATCTCAAAAGAAAAAAGAAAATGGAAAAAAAAAAAGAGAGAAAACAACAAAAAAACAAGAAACAGAAAAGAAAGCCCTAATCAGTACCATTTGCTGATTTCTCTGGTATAAATACTCCTACCATTGCTGATTTCAAGTCACTGAATTAGGAGTCAGGAAGAGCTGCACAAAATCAACTGTCTTGAGCTAATGGAAGCCAGCTTCGTGAGCAGAAGAAATAATTACAAAAGCATCAAAAACAAACGAACGTTTCTACAGTGTTTTAGGGCTCACAGAGTTTTTTCTCACACATGTGTTCACCTAATTCTCACAGCTGAGACAGGTGGTATCCTTCAAACTTAAGTTCAAAGAGTTTAAGTAAGAGTTTAAGTGCTTGTATCTACTATGAATGGTGGATAACCATTCTGGGAGGAACTTTTGATCCTCAAAAAACTAAAAATAGAGTTACCCTGAGATCCAGCAATTGCACTATTTACCCAAAAATACAAAAATACAGATTTGAAGGGGTATGTTCACCCCAATATTTATACAGCATTATCAACAATGGCCAAATTATGGACAGTTGTCTGGAGGTGGGATTCAAGCATGAGGATTAACTAAAGCCTCCTCCTCACTGATTCACAGAGGTATATTAATATATACAGGGAGATCTATGAGTTGTTTCACTTATTTATTCCATTCACACACTCATCCATCTCTCCCTTCCTACAACGGGTAATGTTGCACACCCACCAGTGTCAGGCACCATTGTATGGACAGACAGGGTCACACTTCCTCTAGTTTCCACTCCCCTTGAGCTTTCACTCTAGCAAAGAGTTTGCCTACTAGAAGAGGCAACTGTACATGCTGGGGATTAAGAGGCGAGTATAACAAAGAATAGAAACTCCAGCAGGGAGTCCCTTGTTCTCTTCTGGTTGGCTCAAAATCGGTTCCTTGCAGACATTGAAAGGACATCACTTTCAAATAGGATCCGTGATCCTGTTCCTTATTATGATATTTCACCGTGCACGTCAAATTAAGTGAGCGGCTTTAGGAGTTTGGGATTTAATTTATGCACTAGAAAGGCTCCTAAATTGCTCTGTGTAGATCACTTTAAAGGTAATACTGAATGCTGCTTTCCTAATAACTCAGATTATCATTTATCTTCATTACAAATGAACTTTAATTGGAAGTGGCTTCTAACAAATTTAGCTACAAACGTCTCACTGGGCCCTCTATTAAACACCAATCAATAAAAAGCAAACCAACCAAAAAAAACAAAAAAATTACTGGTAAATGCATAAGAGGAGTTACTTATTCTTTCAAGTTAATTTCTCCCAAGAGACAGAGACTTTCTTCATTCCCTGATACCCTAATTCAGCCATGTGGAAAGATGTGCTTGTAAATGTAATAAATCTGTATTTATTCCTGTTGGTCAAGAAGCAAAGTCTCTTTTCGGTAATGATCTGTTCAAACAGTTAACAATAGCTCTTAAAGTGCCACTGATTAAATAACTGCACAGAGGAAGTCAGCCTCATTCCCTGACTTGGCCCTGCTTTCTTTGGCTTTCTCATTGACTCACTTGGCATGCTCAGAATGCTCCCTCCCTCCTAACCAAGGGACTTAACATGACATTCCCCTCCTTACTTCTAAGAGCATAACACTCCATATCGACTCTACAGACAACACTGTCACTCTGCCTTGAGAATCTCTCTCTCTGACTAGACTTCATAAGGTAAAGAGAGGACCTTAAGGCCAAGGCCATAGTACTTAATTATTGTCTCCAAAGAATCAATGAATAAATTAATGACTTATTTAACATTTAATGCAAACTATGCCTCTTCCTTAATGCAGAAATCTTCCATGGCTATAAATGCTCAGATGTTTTTTCTTAATCATCAGAACCTCTTTTTATTTAAAAAGATCTGGGCAGGGGGTGGTGCATGGGAGAGGCAGAAAATTACCAGTTTGGTTGCTAATCTGGAGCCTTTCCAATGCTGACATGGCTCAGAATTGCTGAAAGGCGCCATCTTGAATTTTCTTAAAGGTGGTCCACTGAAGCAAATAGGGATTCTGTAGACACCAGCCACTAATTCTGTAGATTAGTCCTTCCCTTTGCATCTCTCTTTCTTACATTTTCCACTTGGTAATTAGATGACATTAGAAAGTAAGTATGAAAATTAGATGGAACTCAAATTGAAGACATAGTTCCACTTAGCTAAGGAGGCAAGTTGGATGGCAAAGTAGAGAAGCCTAACAACCCACAATGCTGCAGAGCTTGAATGTTTACAAAAACTGCTCATCTAGGCATGACATAGATTATCATCTTTGCTTTGAAGAAAAGAATATTTAAAAAGAGAGGATTATTTATCCAGTATCACACAGCCAATGAAGAGATACTAAGCGAATTCAAGCCTCCCAATTTGACATTCTTTACATTTTTGACCACACTACATTCTGTGGATGCTACTAAGCACACTATCTTCTCATCCCTCTCCTCAACATAATCATAGCTAGGATTCAAGACAGTGAGTGCCCCTATCAGAGAGCGCTTCAGGGTGATGGCTTTCATGGTGTCAGGATGCCTGTTAACTCCATTGCTTGATGTAATGGCTGTGAATGAACCCTACTTATTGGCATATCTGTTACTGACAGTAATTAAAGCCAAAGCTCTTTCCCTTTTAATTATAGCATTGGTCTGGTTTAATTTCAAATGCCAAGAGAACAGGTACATAAGCAGAACAAAACAAAACAAAAAAGGATATTATGTGATTATCAGGCAGCACCAATTAAGGTTCATTCACAACACATATGGAAGAAAACTTAGAAAATTTAGACATTAAAAAGAAGTGACAATGAAAAAATGAATGCAGCATTTGTCATTACTCAGCAAGAAAACACATTATTAGTGTCCATCCATTGTACAACTATTTATAAAAATTAAATATACACCCCATATGGTAGGAAACTTGATTGATTCCTTGAATAATTTTTCATCTCATTTGGTTGAAAAGAGTGAAACATCTTCCTAGAAATACTTTTGACTACTTCACACTGTGGAGATGCTAGATTCCTTCTCTAACTGTTGTATCCCTGTCTTAGGGAATTGGAAGAAAGAGATAATCAACATAAAGAGAATATATATGTTTGCCAGATAATTTAATGTTTAGTATGACGATTCCAAAGCTATTATCTCGTTCAGGGCATCCATTTTCAGAAAGCGTCATGCAGAAGTTAGGTAGAATCTGCAAATTCCTCTTCTGTTTCATCACTGGTGACTAGTATTTATGAGAGGAGAGAGAAAGGGAGAGACCTACCTATGTCTTGGTGTTTGTGCATTGTTGAAGTTAGAACACAAAAAGCACAGTCTGGGTGTCATTGGGAAATCTCGCTGGCTGGCTGGCATGTAGTCTTTTAAGGTGACTTATAGCTTGGCACATTCACTATGATTCAAGGTCTTTAGTAAGGATCAAATAATATATATGGATATATGACAGAACTTTGAAAAACATAAAGAGTTACATAAGCATAAGACTTAATTATAGGAAATATGTCTCAAGAGATGTGAAAAGCTTTAAAAAACAGAAGAGATCACAGAATGAAATACTTTTAGGAGACCTCTTCACTTTCCTTGTTTATATCACCCCCTTGGAACCATGCCCTTTGCCAATCCAAGAAGGAAATCCTCTCCCTAGTTCTCTTCCTCCTGGAGTTTCTCCTTACACTACCGTTATGTCCCATTCTAGGAACTATTACAGAATGATCACTAAAAGAATTATTGATAGAAATAACAAGTACAGTGATTTGCTAAAAGTAGTAATTGATAAGCCATGTGTTCTATTTTTTTTTTTTAATAATAATGGTATGTAGTGATTTTGTAGATCCATAAGCTGATATTGTTCTCTTCTCTGGTGAAAACTTCTAGACATGAGTTCTAGTCCTATATGTTAAATCCCAATTGTGTTTTACACAAGTCATTTGTCTGTACTGAGCTTCAGATACCTCTTCCAGAAATAAAGAGACTGGACTGGACAAGTTCCTACAAGCCCTCCCAGACCTGGTGAGCTGTGAACTGTAATCAGATGCCACTTTAGGAAGAGCCTACATAATAAATTCATTTCTAGACACAAGTCTTATAAAGTCCTAGTCACTTTGGCTTTTGACTTTCATAAGCAAATGAGATATTGGTTACAGTATCTGAAAAAAAGCATGTGACTACAATGTGGAAGCAAATGTTTGACCCATCACTCCCATGGTCTACTAAGGGAGGGACTATTTGGGCTTGGTAAAATGCCTGCATTAAGTGGCATAGGGTAGAAGAGAACATGGCAGCATGGCTGTTCCAAGAGCCAAGATAACCAAAACTGTCACACAGGAAGGTTTTGGTCTTACAGCTGAACAGTTGAGGAAGAAATACAGAGAAAGCAGGTTGGTGTAAGTTTAGGGCTATGTTGGAGAAATAACTCAATGGATACCTGATAGTTTAGGGATAGCTGAAAAAATTTAAATATTGGGATTGTTCAATGTCTAATTAGAAGATATCTGCATTTTTACAATGTAACCTCCTTCCTCCTTCTCTAAATCTTTAGTATACAGTGCTATAATCATGCTTTAAGTAAAAGTTTCAGTGCTTTTGATTGTCCATTTATAGAAATCATGACAGGAGCTAAAATTCAAATCTAGATCTGAATATGTAGGCAAAGAAAACCTTGAGAATGTAAACTACCAGGGGATTTAAAGATCTCCTTGAGAGTGCTTTCAACTTTCAAGGAACATGGAAAAGAAACATGATCCAATCCTCCAAGGCCAAGAATTCTCATGATTATTTACCTATTACCTAAGTCTTTTTTAGGAAAAACTAAGTTGGAATTTTTTTAATTATCATTTTTTAAGTTTATTTATTAGAGAAAGAGAGCATGCCCATAAGTGGAGGAGGTGGGGAGAGAGAGGGACAGAGGGGGAGGGGGGGGGAGAGAGAGAGACAGAGAGCGAGAGAGAGAGAGAGAGAGAGAGAGAGAATCCCAAGCAGGTTCCATGCTGAAAGTGCAGAGCCTGATGCAAGGCTCAGTGTCAAAAACTGTGAGATCATGACCCGAGCCAAAATCAAGACTTCAAGAGTTGGAGATTTAACTGACTGAGCCACCTAGGCACCCCCTGAATTGGAATTTTTAAGGACTTTGGGGGACTTATGCATCAGAAGCTAGGGTAGAGGTCAGCAAAGTACAATCTGTGGACAAATCTGGCCCACCATCTGATTTTAAAAATAGTTATATTGGAACACAGCTATGATTATTCATTCACATATTATCTTTGGTTGCTTTCCTGTTATAACAGTAGCATTCAGTAGTTATATCAGATATCACATGGTCCACAAACCTTAAAATGTTTACTACTAGCCCTTTATAGAAAGTATTTGCTGACCCCAGGAATAGGAAGCTACTTTGGTGGAAAAATGTCTCGATAGGCGAACTTAAGAGTCTCAGGAAAAGGAGCTTCCTCCTTCCAAGAGGCAACAAGACACTGCTTAATAAGATTTGCCTCAAGAATTGGCATAGTCTTTCTTCATGTGCCCCTGGTGGACCATTATCTTGACAGAATGCATTCCAAATAAGAGAACACATATGGCAATGACAAGGAGCTTTTGAATGGAAAACTCTAACTGCTGGGCCTCTTCCCATCACAACCACTGCACACTCATCAGTTCATCAAACATGAACAAAGCACTTTCTCTCTGCCTGGCACCAAGCTAGGCAATGACAGCCAGGAGATCCATAAGACACTGCTGGTCCCAAAGGGTAGGAGACAAGACCCAAATTTTCAGAATGCAGTAGAGTGGTAACAGTAATAGAGCCTTGTACAAGGTAGCCCTGATCTAGATATTTCCTCAGCTTTCAGGTATGGTTTCTTTGGTTGGACTTAAATACCCCATCATTTGTGTCCAATGCCATGGTCAATCTTATTCAGACACAGCACTTCTGCGTGAAGCAGGTAAAGGTAATGCTAACAACATCTTCAAATACTTCAACATATATCAATGGATATATATATTTTTTTTTCAACGTTTATTTATTTTTGGGACAGAGAGAGACAGAGCATGAACGGGGGAGGGGCAGAGAGAGAGGGAGACACAGAATCGGAAACAGGCTCCAGGCTCTGAGCCATCAGCCCAGAGCCCGACGCGGGGCTCGAACTCACGGACCGCGAGATCGTGACCTGGCTGAAGTCGGACACTTAACCGACTGCGCCACCCAGGCGCCCCGGATATATGTTTTTTTAAGTAATTATTTTAGCACTTAATACAGAGACTGGAACCTAAGGGCATCTAAATATATGTTGGCTATTTACTATTTGTTGAAGGCCTACATGGAGAAAAAAGGCAGCTGAAGAACTGTACTATTTCCATGTGGGTGAAGAAGATGAGAACTTGATGGAAAGCAAACACTGAAAACAACAGAACAGGGGGGCCATGAAGATCATGTGTTGAATTCCCTCACTGGACAGGGGAAATGGGGCTGGAAAGGTATGGCAATTGCCTCAAGTCTCTCACCTGGTTACCAGCTAAACTAGCACCAGAACCAGGTGTTCTGGCATAGCGGGTTCTCTTCACACTACACCAGTCATTTCCTTCGTGTTCTGGGAAGCCTTCATATTCTGAAGTGCCGGCATGGGTGTGGGTGGTCAAAGAGTTGCAGGCAGCAAAAAGGAGACCAAACAGATGGGGATCCAAGCCCCCAACTTTGATAAGAGCAACTCTTTATTACTTGTTGTACATCTGTGTGTTGTGGGTTCTGCCCATAATTTTATTTGAGAAACGATGACACAGCAAGAAATTTTGGGAACCATAGCATCGTACCAGGCTCTGCCTTTGGTCAAAAATGAAATCAAATTTTCTTACTATTTGCCTTGAAAGGAAGGTTTCTATAATGCATCAGATTTAGTAAGTTTTCTAGGTTTTTAAAATAATAATAAACACATATTCTTTCCTCTTGTGGGGTGGAGAAATGAATCTGTAGGAGGTGTATTTCTTCTGCATGGGATGTGGAGACTCCCCTTTTAAAAAGGAGTAAATTCCATGCTCCTGACACTAGCAATCTGATTTATGGCAAGGGTGAGGGTGGTAACATTCCACTTAAGCCTTAACTCCAATGAAGCCATTGATTCTACACTTGAAAATCTATCCATGGAGAGCCACAGATCTTGATGCTTTTCAATTTCTGTATGAATTCTAGGTCAGAGCAAAGATTCTTCACACAGTTGCAAAAATGTATTCCTGCAACTACTGTTCCAAGAGGGCATGTTCAAAGCAAAGTCTAAGAATTTTCTTTCTAAAGCTGCTTTATGAGACTGTCCTCACCATGTGTGACACTTTCAAAATCAATGGACATTACTGCATTTTTTAAAAAATCACCTAATGCAACTGGCAAGTAAGCTAGTTGATGAAGGTGGCTGAGGGGTGAGCTTGAACTCTGTCTCATTCTCCAAGCAGGTGTGTCATGGGAGATGCAAGTCAGATTGAAATCAGGAAACCCTATGGCTTTTTAAGAGAAATGTGTGAGGAGGGTGAGAAGAATTTCATTACCCGCTTATATAAATTCCCATGAATAGAAGCAAAGGGGTAGGGAAATATTATTTCTCAATGTTGGTCAGACACAGTACAAAGCACATTTTTATCATATGGTCACATTTAATTTTGACAAAGATTATTGGAAGTAGGTGGCATTTTTTACAGATGGGGTGGTATACCTTGGTAAGTCTAATTCACCAAGGTTCATGCAATCTATACAGTGACAAAACCAACATTTAATTCAGGATTCTGTTTCCAAAGTCTATTTTTTTTTTAAGTTTATTTATTTGGAGAGAGAGAGAGGGAGAAAACACTAGAAAGGGAGGGGCAGAGAGAGTCAGAGGAAGAGACAGACAGGGAGAAAGAGAGCCCCAAGCAGGCTCAGCACTGTCAGCGCAGAGCCTGATGCAGGCTCGAACTCACGAACCGCAAGATCATGACACGAGTTGAAACCAAGAGTCAGATGCTTAACCGACTGAGCCACCCAGGTGCCTGTTTCCAAAGTCGTTTATAAAGAGCTTCTAGTTACCCAGTGTAGAAATCGTGGCTCAAGAAGTTAGACTACTACTAATCTTCTGGATGAGGATGTATCTCCTTCCTCTCTCGCTCTTTTATTCTCTCTCTCTCTCTCACGCACGCACTTGGGGGCGTGCGCGCGCGCGCACACACACACACACACACACACACACACACACACACACAGTAAAACACAGATCCTTACTGGTAATGGTATCTTCTAAGGGTAGCTTCTAAATTGGTCAGGATGAATAATACCTATGATAAGGCAGAATTCCCTCACATAATAAACATACATTGATTTTCCAATATTTTCATCTATAACCTGTGTATGTGCATGTGGTGGATGTGTGCGTGCATGCTGGGCACACTGCTCAGTGGGAACACACGAGACAGCTGCATTTCACAGTTGAATCTTCAGGCAGCAATGTTTTAGCAGAACGAACATCAAATCTTCCCAATGACTTGCGAGCTGTGAAAGACATTGCAGCTAACTCCAACTGTAAAAACTATATTGGCTTCAGAAGAGGAATGGCATTTGGAAGGCTATGCTTTAAAAGCATGTTAGGGGAGAGGAAAATAGAAGGGCGCAGCTCTCAGAGTGAAAGGGGCCCAGGTGCGGGGCTGGAGGTGTGGGGAGACACTCCTGCTTTCCTTTTCTGTTCACCAGATTTACAGTAAAATCTGCGGGGACATGCGGTCACAAAAGGGCCTCCGCCATGTGCTGGGACAAGGTCTCCACCACAGGATTCTCCCTGCCTTCTTCCTTCGGTGGTCTTAGTTTTAGCACTCTGCAAGTGGAAGAAAATGGCTTCAGTCCCACCAGCACGTCTTCTCCAACACCCCAGCTTAGAGACATGTTTTTTGCTTTGATTTAAATAGAGGCCTCACTCTGGCATTTTAGTGTCCCCGAAAGTCTGTAATATTTTCAGAAAGATCTTCCACATGAACACCTTGTCCTTCACCAAGTGGATGGACAAGAATTATTTGCTAAATGAGGGACTGATGAAAATAGCC
Organism: Leopardus geoffroyi; assembly: GCF_018350155.1. Lineage (NCBI taxonomy): Eukaryota > Metazoa > Chordata > Mammalia > Carnivora > Felidae > Leopardus > Leopardus geoffroyi. Next base: position 95,487,090 of record NC_059336.1, on the reverse strand, counting down.
ACAGGGGCTGGTCACTGAGAAGCAATTTTGCACTAAGCATTATACAATTTACAAATATTCCAAGAAGCCCACTGAAAGAGCCACTGCTATTGCCATTTCACAGGTTACAAAGCTGCATATGAAAGAGGGTAAGTAACAAACGTGTCCAAAGACACACAGTTAGATAGTAGCAGGGCTGGGATTCAAATCCAGGAAGTCTGACTCCAGACACTGCACCTAACAGTGGAGGAAAGCTGGGTCCTACAGATACACTGCCCTGTCCGTGAGTCTGGGTCTCCAGGTCCCCTGGCTCTTCCCATGCATGACTCCTCCCAGAGAGTGCAGAAGAAAAAGAGAGTTGATATACAAACGATGAAAAAACTGGGAGAACTGCTTCAGTAGACATCCACAGGCACTGCCACCCTCCTCTTAATTAGTAGTGAGTGCCTGGGGAGAAGGTTAGCTTTCCAAAGAGCGGGTTCACAGAAAAGCTAGGGAAACTCATTACTCCTCACCACAGGGATTCAGCTCTCCCTCCCCAACCCTCCTTAAAAACACAGTGGGGTGACTGCGGGAGAGATAAGGAAACACAAATAACAACTGTGCTTTCTAAATGGCCTGGTCTGTGCCACACTTCTTCCAGAGAGGTATCCGAAAACATACAGAAGCTTCATTTCCAGACCATGCAGTCAAAATAAAAAGTCAAGAGAATTTGTGTTCCATCTGTTCCTGGGACAGCAAGAAGGGAAGCAGAAACCTGACATAAAGCTGTGGATCTGGGTCACAGAGCCCCATGATCATAAATGCCTCTTAACTTACAATTCTATAGAATCTTATAGTTCATAACATGTTTTCAAGTGGATTTTCCTCTTTTGAGCCTTGTAAGTTGGTGAAGTGAGTATGAGGCTCTGTTTCACAGGATAAACAAACAGGAGAGGTTGTGGAGCTTTTCAAGAGCCTCCCAGCCTACAAGTTTCTTGGACACTTGCTCTGACTCTAAGCATGGCTGTTCTTGTACCATCATCACCTCCTTCAATACTGATGGGAAAGGTTGGTGCTCGGGTCCTCCTAGTACTCTGCTGGTCAATTTCCCCCACCCCCCCAACTCTTTCCCTCCTTGTTGGTAGAGAATAAGATGGATTTTTCCTGTAAATTCTGATCCCTAATGAGAACCATTAAAGGAAGTGAACATAGACACAAGGATTTTTGACTAGAAAGGGAAGGCTGCCCTATTCCAGAGAGCTTTCAAACACATCTTCCTAATGGCTTGGATGAGGGAGGTGGGTCTTGTCTGCTTCTCCCGCCCCAACACCACCCAGCCACACAGGCAGAGTGGCAAAAGTGGACACACATCCATATGCGTGTTTTTAAGAGTACAGAAACGTTGGTCTCCCCTAAGCCATTAGATCAAGACTCAGGAAACATGGGTTTCCTTTTGGTTTTGCTACTAAGTAGATTTAAGGCAAATTGCAAACTCATACCCTGGTTGTTCTTACTGATAAAACAGGTGAATATTTATGATCTCTTCCAGTTAAGATAGTTGAAAATGTCTTGATATAATTGGAAAAAGAAAAAAACAAACTTGAAAACTGAACATTTACAATTAATACAGGCTCTCAGATAGGAGAATACATTATGCTAGTTGATATCTACAAGGTTGATGTCTCTTTATCCTCTCCACAACCCCTAGGCTATACTTGTAGCCACTCCCACTATACAAAGTAGCAAACTTAGGCTCAGGGAAGTAAATAAATTAGATATGGAACTGACATACGGATTCAAGATTTCAGGAATCTCTGGCTCCACTGTTTGAAGAATGGTTATCAGAATTCCCACTTTGAGAATTATAATCAAAGAACTTCACACATAAAGGGTAATATGGATACTAGCTACAAATGAATTTTAAAAGATTCAGGGTGATGCTGAAGAGATAGGACCCAGAAATAGTAAGATTTCATGGGTTAGTGAGGTGAATGGTAAAAAGTTCTCAACTCTGGAGCCATGTCAAAGGAGGCAGGTCTACATGGGGATTCCAGTGAGAGAGAATAGGACAGTATAAGGAAAGCAAAGACTGCAGAAAGAGAAGGCAATGCATGGGAAACAGATAACATTTCAAATCAACTTAGCAAGATGTCCTGAACTGTTAGTCATTCTGGTAAGCAGAGTAGTGCCCACATGAACAGGCAGGATATAAGGTGCCCAGTTGCCAAGGCGCAGCACCCACATCCATCCTGGAAACTCTACATTTAGACATTTCATTCCTGAGGGGGAAGGGTGCCTGGGTGGCTCAGCTGGTTAAGTGTCCAACTCTTGATTTCGACTCAGGTCATGATCTCACAATTTTTAAGATCGAGCCCCAGTTCGGGCTTGGGATTCTCTCTCTCCCTCTTTCTCTGCTCCTCCCCCTTGTCTCTCATGTGTATGCTCTCTCTCTCTCTCAAATAAACCAACCAACTAACCAACCAACCAACAAAGATATTTCATTCCTGGGACAAGTCCTCAGTGTAATGGAAATTTGCACAGGCTATAGCAGATGGAATTAAACCCAATGTCATGGTTTTAAAGGAGTGTGATCTTTGAGGTTTTGATTTGAAACATAGCTCTCTTACATATTAGCTATGGAGTCCTACACAAGTTACTTGACCTGTCTGTGCCTCAGTTTCCTCCTGTGTACCTATCTCATTGGGATGTCATGATTCTGAAATGGCATGTGTAAAACATATAGCCTATCTTAAGCACATTAACAGATATTATTGTTATTGATAAGATGGATTCAAAAACTTCCTACAAGTAGTATATTGCCCTAGTCTGAATGTTTGTGCCCCCTCAAAATTTGTAATTTGAAATCTTACCTCCCAAAGATGATAGTATATGGAGATGGGTCTCTGAGAGGTGTTTTAGCCATGAAGGTGGAACCCTCAATGAATGGGATTAGTGCCTTATCAAAGAGGCTCCAGAGACATCCCTAGGCTTTTCTACCATATTAGGACATGCCTAGAAGGTGTCAGCTATTAGCCAGGAAGAGAGCCCTCACCAGAAAGCAACCATGAGGGCACCCTGATCTTACTTCCCAGCTTCCTTAACTGCGAGTAATAAATTTCTGTTCTTCATAAGCCACGCTGTCTGTGCTACTTTGGTGTAGCAGTCCAAATGGACTAAGGCACATCTAGAAGAATGGTTTTCAAAGTTTGCACAGGTCAAACATCCACGTTACATTGCAAAAATGTATTTGGTCTCCCTCCAAATCACAGCAAATGAATACTGTCAAAATTGTGTTTTGGCCTGTAATTTTTCCCTTAAATATTATTCATCCTCTAAATCAAATCTAAGGCAACTTAATTTAAAAAGTGATGAGTAGCATACATAATACAGAAACTTCTTTTTTTTTAATGTTTATTTATTTTGAGAGAGACAGAGAAAGAGAGAGAGAGAGAGAGAGAGAGAGAGAGAGAGAGAGCACGCACACACACAAGCGGGGGAGGAGCAGAGAGACAGGGAGACACAGAATACAAAGCAGGCTCCAGACTCTGAGCTGTTAGCACAGAGCCCAACATAGGGCTTGAACCCATGAGCCATGAGATCATGACCTGAGCCGAAGTTGGACGCCCAACCGACTGAGCCACCCAGGCACCCCAATACAGAAACTTCTGAATAGCCATTGATCATGGAAGCTTGTTTTTTAGTGGATGTGAATGTTCATGGGCTTGATGTAATCACAGTCCCAGTGTAACACATGGGCCTAAGTTACTGAGTTAAATATAAAAAAATTATTAAATATTTCAACGCTGTATTATACTTTAGATGTTCTACTATCTGAATTAGTTTGAAAACCACTAAAGATTGCCTCATTCTTTTTTTTTTTTTTTAATTAGCACACCCAGGCAAGAGAGGGTGAGAGAGTACGTGAGCATGAGTGGGGGAGGGGCAGAGGGATAGGAAGAGAGAATCCCCAGCAGGCTCCATGCTCAGTGTGGAGCCCGATGTGGGACTTGATCCCATGATCCTAGGATCATGATCTGAGCCGACATCAAGAGTTGGACACTAAACCAACTTAGCCACCCAGGCATCCCAGAAATTGCCTCATTCTTTACTTGTCCTTGCTAAAATAAAACAAATGTATTGGTGAACATGAGCTATCTGGATTACTTCTAACTACACAATATGAACAAATTAATTGAGCATGCAGTTACCTGTTAATATATATATATATATATATTAAATTATATATATATATATATATATATATATATATATATATATATATATAAAATCCATAAGTGAAACAACTCTTCTTTTGTCCTAAGTTAATCTGTAAGTATAGGCTTTGTAGGACCTTCTTTTCCCATGGCACCCCTTGGTAGACCCAACCTGGTGGTTTCTATCCCATTAAGTGCTAATGCTGTGATTTCTACAATATCAGGTGAAATAAATAAAGCACAGACATTGCTAGCTTTCCATAAGTACTCTACCTGTTTTCTACTCAAGCATGTCTCTTTGGAGTGCACCATGAAAAATGTCCATGATATGAACTCACTGGAGGAGATGACAGATGAAGGATTTAAAAGGCTTCCTCTTACTCAACATGATTAGGGCCACTCTTAACCCTTATGTAATTTTTATACAATTTTTAAAAATGTGCCCCTTCTTCTAGATTGATGTAGCCCCTACCTGCTGCCTCTTGTACAGTGCACAATTACACAACTATATGTATACACAATCGTATGCAGTGGCCCTGCATAAATGCGCTTAGTCTGAGCTCCACAGCAGAATCTCAGTGTCCTCTTCAGTTCAGCACTGCTCAGTCTTCCCAACATTATTGCCAACTGGGCCCACTCACACCTACCAGTAAGTCCCCCACTCCTACCCCCTGCCATCTCCTTGGGTAGGGACCGTCTAATAAATAGGAGAGATGCTGGGGTCAGGCAGCCTGAGTTAAATATTGAGGGTACTTAGTAGCTGTGTGATTTTGAACAGATTATCCAACTTCTCCTCCTCTATAACATGAAGATGATGATAGCCCCTATTTCAAGATGGGAAATGGTAAAATGTAGGTAAAGCATTGATCCATCTTCTTGGACTAGAATAAGATCTAAGAAGGCATTCACTGCTACTACTCTTATTATTACTCCCCCCTGCCGACTTTGATGACAACTTTGTCTAGCTTATAACCTCTCTTCTGTCCTTCCATCTTTCCAAACTCCATGGTCCCGGAAAACTAGTACCTTTTTTCACAACTCTACTGTAGGTAATACTTTTCACTTTCTGATCACTTATAACATGTACCTCTAAATGATTCTGAACCAAATTCCTTGGGGGACACCCCCAACACACACCACCAAGCAATTCTTTGATACCAGCTGCATGTTCTAATAATTCAGCTAATCCTGACACTATCTATCCAGAGACAGCATCTGATTCTACAGGCTAAGGGTTCAATCCTATAAGACTTCAGATGCCAGTCCCAAGTCCAGGTTGCTACCTGGACTTCTGACTGACTGAATATAGATCAGAGGTTCTTATACCCTCCTCCTTTGGTTCTTTTAATTTGCTAGAGTAGCTTACAGAACTCAGAGAAATATTTCAGTTACTAGATTACAAGTTTATGATAAAAGGATGTAATTCAGAAACAGCCACATGGAAGAGATGAATAAGGCAAAAGGGATGCATAAGGGAAAAGGCTGGAATTTCCATACCCTCTATAAGCCGAACACTCTGCCCAAACCTCTATGTGTTCACTAATCTGGAGGTTCTCCAAACCCTGTCCTTTGGGGGTTTTATGGAGGGATCAATTACAGAGGCATAATTGATTAAATCATTGGCCATTGACTATGGATTAATCCCCCAGCTCCATCCCCATTCCTGGGAGGTCAAGGGGTAGGACTGAAAGTTTGAATCCCCTAATCACATGGTTCTCCAGGCAACCAGACCCCATGCTTAGGTGGGCTCCAAAAGTCACCTGATTAACATAAAAACAGACTCTTATGTCTCTCTCACCACTCAGGAGAATCCTTGAGTTTTAGAACCTCTGTGTTAGCACAGAAACAAAGACCAAATATATTTCTTATTATAAATCACAACATCACAGTCCTATACGGTAAACACTGAACTATGTCCTATCTTTTATTATCTCCTGGTAATAAAGTCTGCAAAAATTATTAGTCCTACGAAATTCTCCTCAAAAATGGCTACTATACTTAGCTAAGTCTGTGAGGACTGGCCATTGTCTTTCCTTTTGGACATCACAATCACTCAAATGTAGAAAGTCTCTGAAAAGTCCTGCAGTAAAAAAAAAAAAAAAAAAAAAGAAAAGAAAAAAAGTCCATTTTTTTAACCTCTGTTTTCTCATCAGTTTGAATAGAGGAACCTGGCTTAAAGTAACATCTATAAAGAGCCCAAAGAACTAATGTGCCTCAGATAACACTTTGGAAAATTCTGTCCTATTGTGGAATCCAACAGAACTGCTGGGTTCTTGTGTGGGGGGAGGTGGGGTGATGCCCAAGCCTCACACACTCATCCTTCCTCTCTAATGTAGGGTCCCTTTAACTGGGCCTTGTAGGATCCCTTAAGCGCACAATAAACACATAGAATTCTACCTATTTCCTTGTACTTGGGGGCGGCCAAGAGGTAAGAAAAGGTGCAAAAAGGAATCACAGCTTCATTTTCCCCCTTGCTAATAAAAAATGGTGTCCTGGTTATGACCCCGTATTTTCAAGGCACAATGCCCACTGCTGAGCCACAAGGGAACCTGCATTCTTTATATGGCTGTGAATTGGAGTCTGCATGAGCGGCATCAATTCCAGCTCCCAGTGGTGTTGGCAGGTATTTCTATTTGGCCTTGACGCCTCACAGAGTTCAGTCTCAGCTTCAAGATCACAAATGGATTGAGGACAGGCAGAAGTGACAATGCAATGAGGGTGGGGGATCATACGAGATGGGCACAACACAAATGACTCTCATCCAGCACAACTCTGTCCTTATGTTAACCCCTTAGGGCTTCTTCAAGATGAAAAACTGACCTGGTGGCACCAGGCTAAGACAGCAACCGTGACAGTGCTTCTCTTGTCACGGATACTGCTGCTTCCAGTAGTACCATCACTCTGACCATCGCTAATCGCCAGGAAAAGCTTCTTAAACACGTTTAACTACTGAGATTGAACGGAGAACGTGTAACAAATGTGGAGATATTTTCAAGGAGGTACATTTTCTAGATAGGGAGGAGCACTCCAGCATGTATAAAAAGATACAGACAGGAGAAGTGAGGAGTTCTGTGTGACTGAATGAAGGAGTGAAGGGAAAGGAGGCAAGACAGGGGGTCTCTCTGGTTTGACAGGGCCTGACACTCTCCTGCCTGCGGTTGCACACCAGTGAGGTGGGTGGAGGGCCTGGCTCTGAGGAGACCGATGGCTGGGTACACGCTTGAGGGGACCAGGGAACAGGGGAGCAGAGCTGTGATCATGTGGATGCGGCACGGCTCACGGGGCCCAGCATCTAAGTAAGAACCCACTTTTCCCTTTTCTCAGTGTAGCAGTTTCTCCACTGAAGCCTCCTGGGTCTACTGTAGACTTCTCTTCCGTCCCCTCCTCCTTACTCCCTCCGTCTCCTTTCTACTATATAGCCTGAGGTTCAGAGTTAAGTACATCTGTTAAATTACCTCCCAGGATTTCACAAGGAGTGGTCATGTACATGTTTGATCTAGAAATCAGAGAAATATTGTAGACAATGATTCAGGGCATCCATTTTCCACTTGGCCAAACTTATTCTGAGGGAACTTCTTTCAGACCTGACTGAGCCCAAGTCTCCCTTGACTCTAGCCATGGTTTTAGCGAAATCAAAACTAATCCCATAGCTGCGTCAATATTTCTCTTAGCCTAAGAGTACTCCATGTGGCACCCTCCCACTTCTACCTCTAAACTCATGTTCCGAAGAGCATTCTGGCTAGACAGTGGGTCTTTAACACAAGAGGCAAGCCCATGTGGGAATAGCTCAAATTCAAAGACACAACCATGGCACTTCTCAAAGAACAACAGTACAAACTCTATCTGAGCCTTGGAACCATTTGGAATAGTTCAGGTTGTCACTAAATATGTTTAAAATCAACACTGCTGGGGCACCTGGGTGGCGCAGTCGGTTAAGTGTCCGACTTCAGCCAGGTCACGATCTCGCGGTCCGTGAGTTCGAGCCCCGGGTCGGGCTCTGGGCTGATGGCTCAGAGCCTGGAGCCTGTTTCCGATTCTGTGTCTCCCTCTCTCTCTGCCCCTCCCCCGTTCATGCACTGTCTCTCTCTGTCCCAAAAATAAATAAACATTGAAAAAAAAAATTTATAAAAAAAAAAAATAAATAAAATCAACACTGCTTAAAGCCTCAATAGCTCAGAAGTAAACAGAGGTATATTCAGAAGTGAGTAAATTCAGAGTTTAAAAAGCAGAATCTGATGCTTAAAGACATAGAAAGTAAAAATTAAACAGTAGCTTACGACGTAGTGCAAAGGTTTTTAAACTATTTGAAAACTGCAGTGGCATATTTTAGCTTTTCAAAATGAAACTGCCCACGGAATCACAGTACGTGAGACAGATGACCATAGAGCTGCCCTGGTGTCATGGGGGAGGGGAGGGCAGGGCAGGAACCTGAGGCTGTGCCCACCAGGTGTCATCCTCATCCTTCATCCTTAAGGGATCTTGCAGAAACATTAGCAACCCACAGAACTCAGTCTGCATAGTGCTGAGCCAGTCCACTTCTCTTCCATCACTATAGACTGGCAAGTTCCCAGGGTTAAGCATGCATGGCACTGGCCTCCATTCCTGTCTCTGTCAATTACTAGCTTGGGGTCCAGGAGAGCAATATCCCTTAAATATTCAGGCTCTGTTTCTTCTACTATGAAATATAAAGGAAAACACACACACACATTCACACTTCAAAGATGTGTTCAAGATCAAATTAAATTCTAAAATGTCATTTTTATACTGTAACATTTAGATAAATGTACGGTATTATTGGCCATACTGTGAATTCATAGCTACCTTCAAAAGAAAATAACTGAATGATAAGCCTGAATATTGTGATATAAGGGGAAATATAGGAATGAAAAACAATTCTGAGTTTGGCCATAACCTTAGAGGAATGTTTCACTTAGGAAATCTTCCCTGAATATTTGACTGACTATAGGGGCAACGGTGATCAATGCAGAGTTCTACTGTGTAATTGAGACTCTGGGGGGAAAAGCACCGTCAATTACTGATCGTCTAAATCTTTTACACACATAAACCGATACACAAAAAGCTGTGTAAAATGGGGGGAAAACGAAAACCAAAACAAGGAACACATGCCAGGTGTAAAAGTAATGCAATTACTTGGCTACAGTCTTCTGGGATACCGTTATTTAGATCTCCTGGAAATGCTCTACCCTTACTGGTAGGAAGCATCCGTGAAGAGCCCAGGATGGCAGCCTGCTTAGACCTGGATGGGAGCATTTGGGGTGAATGTTGAAATCTCAGCCAGCAGATACCGAAGTCAGTTGCTGACTCACCACTTCCCCCCTGCCTGCCTTTTCACTTCAACCTCTGCTCAGGCTCCCTGTCAACCATGTGCCACAAATGCCTCAGCAGGAAGGGAAGAACAGCCCAGCAGGGGCCCTGCTAGCTCTGGCACTGAGAAGGAGCATGTTTCCCTTCCTTGGAGAATTCAAGGTCACCAATATGCTCTCCTCTCCCAAGAACTTGTGACCTTGGGGCTTTGGGAAAATGGAAAATCTTACCTCTTTACCCATTTCAGGAAGTATAATATCAATTTTTGATTTGGAGGGAATGCTAATTGGGATGGAGTAGCTAGCAGGGGAGGCCAAATATGAAAACAAGGCAAATATGATCATAAATTGCAAACAGAAAATAATTTTTTAAATGAGATCCCGAAATAATAAAGGGGTGAGCTGTTAATCCTAGATTTCTGCAGTGATTGCTGTTTTGTTTGCTTATTTGTTTTTCATCCTTTCCACCACCCCACAGTAGAAATTAATTCACCTTTGCATCAAAGGCTCTCTTTGCATTGTCAGAAACTGCAAATACTCATTTAGTGCCTTCAAACAATGCTATAGACCAGTGTGCAATGATATAGCTATGTTTCTCTAATTATGTGATGTTTGTAAGTCAACAAGAAAGCATAGAAACCTTCTTTTTCCATTTCCCACGGTTCTCCAAATCTGTTCTTAAAGGGAACTCCAGACTTCCAATTCTCCACACTTCAACCTGAGGTCATTTCTGAGTTCCCTCCAACTTTCCTCTCCACCTCCCTTCAATGGCCAAGAATCAGAGTGTTCATCCATAAATAGTCTAATATCCATCCTTCCTCATATTCTACTACCATTGTATTGTCCTTTCCAGGCCCACATTTTTCCTTGGCTGAATTAGGGCAATGTCCTCCCAACAGGTTTCCCTGCCTTGGCTCATCCCATCTCATTCTATTCCATACACTCTGCTGAGTTAAAATTTCCTAAGCACAACAGTGAGCATATTGGTGCATGACTAAAAATGCCTTGTGGCCTCCCTATGCTTACAGGGGACGTTCGTGATATACTGCAGATAACAACGGTTGCTTAATGCTAATCACCCGATTAAAATGTAAGCTACATGAGAGTAGAAGCTTTGATTTTGAACTGTGCTGGGCACAGAGCAGGTGCAATAAATATTTATGGAATGAATAACTGAATGAAAAATGGATGAATGGAGGATTGGAAGAAGGACAACTAGATGCATAAATAATACCCCCTTCAATGGTTTACAGGAATAAATAATGTATATAAAAGTGTCAAGCACAGAGTCAAGTCTTGTTAAATGTTGGTCCCCTTCCCTATATTCTCTATTGCTCTCCTGTACCATGCCACCTCTCTCTGCCAACCATGAGAGGTCAAGACCAAACCATGCAAGGGTCATATTTTCCACACTGAATTTGTACTTGATACTGTTGACAAGGGGAAAATATGCCACTTTGGGCCTAGGGGAGATGCCCTGGCTGATTTGTCAGGAATTAACTATGGGAGGAGATGGAATATGAGCAGCTGTTTGCAAATTTTAGATGGGCAACACAAGGACTATGGCAAGGATGTCCTGGGCCTGCACCGGGGTGATGTGGAGAAGAGGACACACGTTTGGGAGGGAATTCAGAGGCAGAATGCAGGGGAGTAAGACAGAGACAGTCTTTATAGCTTGGCCTCAGTCTCTCAAATTCTGCCTAAAACCAAGGTTCAGGTGCCCCTTATGGCTACGTTTTTTTGTTTATTTGTTTTTTGTTTTGCTTTGCTTTGTTTTGTTAATATTGAAGGTAGAAATAATGTGACTCTTGACAGCTGAAAGCAAGCAACAACAAATCCTGGCATAGCACTCTTCAGCCATCTTTAATCACTAATGTCCCAGTGAGTGTATACCCTACGGAGAAGGCAGAAATGCCAAAGACCAGAACTCCCTATAAGGAGAGTGTTATGAAAGGCACATTTTTTAAAAGCCCATTTTGTGGAAGAACCCAGCTGTCTCTTAATTGCTGCCCGCACTGTGGTGTCTCCTGGGGGTTGGGGAGGGGAATGGATTAAAGAAAAAGTTTTGAAGGCCATAGGCATGAATATCCAAATGATATGAATTTTAATATATTATTTTAAAAGGGCTGGGCAACGATGGAAAGATAGGACTGTTTTCCTTTTATTTCACTGTTAAATTAAAATTTCTACAAAGGTACAGTGGCTACCTCTTTGAAAACACTGCAGAATTTTAGACTTCAGAAAGATTTACCTTTCACAGTCACAAATCTATGCAAAGGCCTTTGGCTATAGAAAGCCCAGGATTCAGTGGTATGGCAAAGGCTTAGCACGTTTCTGAAAGGTAGCCTGCTTGGAATAGGTACCCTTCCATTTTCAATTGAAGCCACAGAATTATCAAAATCAAACAGAAAGATGTAAGAAATATTCCCTTCACCCCAACTAGATAAGAAAGCTGAACTCTCAAAATGTTATTCATAGTCTATAACTTATGAATTTTCATATTATCAACTATAGCATTTCCAAAAAAAAAAAAAATAGTAGTTCCAAATAACACTGTTAATCTCACTCCCTACTCTATCCATGCTTCTGAAAAGAACAGGCAACAGGCATGCATTTAAATAGAGTGTCAAAGAAATGAATCTGTAGTTTATTGCTACTATTCATCTTGGCTAGTAAATGGCCTCCATACTATTCTTCATTCATTAAAAATGGTTCATTTCCTTTGGCCTTTATTCATTGCCTAATATTCCTAATGAACTTAATGTAGCAAGTGATGTAATCAGACAAAAGAACTGTAAGAATCCTTTTCTGCCACTATAAGCAGAATTAAATCATATTTAATTAGGATTTTCATGTTCACCAAAGTCTTGGTTAACTATTTATCACCCACACTGCTGTCAATTCCAAGCATTATTCCTTCCTCTCGCTGAAGTAGGAGAACAATGCTATCTCTAAGTTCAGCTCTCCTTGTCTGGAACAACAATCAACCAGGCAGATGCCTAATTAGTCCCAACTACGGGTTAGTCACTGCCCTGAAGTGACCCTTGATATCCACACCCAAGAGGGCCAAAAGTGGCATCCGGGAAAGAGAAATGAGGGTGACATCAATGGTGCCTGATTTATAACCAAGGCAGAGGAGACAGTCTAGCAAAGTGGGGAAGAGTTGAAAGGGAGTGACTTATAGATAGATTTTTGCCAAAAAAAGTCACTGCATTTTGGTGAGGATGAGAGAATTCTGTTTCTTCAGAGGGATATTAAGAATACAAAAAGGTGGGGAATAAGCAATCTGTGGCAAGAAGGTGTCAAGGAATTTGAGAGAAGCTAACCACAGCTGGAGTGCCTGCTTGGAAGGCACGTCAGGTTCAAGAGTTGCTGCCAGACCCCCGAGGAGCAGGAAAGGCCTATAGGGTAGGTTTTGCTTTTGTTCGGTTTTGCTTTCTTAGCAGAAATAAATGTGGTGGCAGACATGTTTTGAGAAATATGATTTGGTAACAAATACTATAGCTAAATAAGGATGATTTTGTCCCATCAGGGAGTAATAAAGTCTTAGACCCGGGTGGTAGCAGTGAGGAAACAAGATGACACACTCTCTTTTTCAAGTTTATTTATTTACTTTTGAGAGAGAGTGAGAGAGAGAGAAGGAGGGAGAGGAGCAGAGAGTGAGGGAGAGAGAGAAACCCAAGAAGGCTCCACACTGTCCACACAGAGCATGATGCGGGCTCAATCCCACGCACCATGAGATCATGACTTGAGCTGAAATTAAGAGTCCAACACTTAATCGACTGAGCCACCCAGGTGAAGGGTGCATTTTCTAGAGTCTAGGTGAGGGAAGAATTGGTGAAGAATTGGACAATCATTATGAAAAGCTAAAGGAGAAAGGTGGGTAAAAATTGGTGGATGCATTTCAAACCGATGCATCTTCTGACCCCCACTATATCTGTCTTTCCTCCCCATTTTTCAGGGTACAGCTCCACAGCACCACTCCTGCACAGTCATCTCAGAGCCACTCAGCTGACTGTGACCCCCCGCACTGAGTTCATACAGCATAAACAGCCAGCGAGGGCCACATGGTAGCTATTCTGCCCTGTCTTGGATGATTTCTGAGCAGGTTTCATGTTGCTCTCAGCTCCTCCGCGCAGTGAGTCCTGTGTAGCACATCTGTAATCACCACAGTTCCTGGTGCACACAGCGCTGTAGGTGCCAGATCAGTATTCATAGAAAGAATAGTGAGGGCTGGTCACCAGGGTGGTCCTCGAGTCTTTTCAGGAGGGGGCTGATGTCCTGACTAGGTGAATAAAAACTCCGCTTTACATAAGTGTTCTACAGTGACTCAAGATAATCATTTTCTGCCCCGAGTTGCTTTCTGATAAGGGTCAAACAAGCTTAAAACAACAACAACAACAACAACAACAACAACAACAACAACAAAATCTCCATTTGATGTGACATTTCAAAAGAGAGCTGAGACTCTCAGTTGAGGATAATCTCTATCTTCCTTGTTCTGCTTCTTCATCAGACTACCAGGCTGGTCTAACAAGACTTCTCACAGATCTCAAATAAACATTCTGTTGAGTTTTTTCATTTCATAGTCCTTGGTGAAGGTAATAATTCCTCATAGGAAGGGGACAAATATTAACCATCAATTTGCACAAAGGACAAACTCACTATGATGCTGTTTATACTACGTGTCCAGTAACATAATCAGTCTTATGTTTGCAAGACATATTTGCAGAAATAATTTTATGTGGCACTTGCATATTAATAAGATGGTGGGAGATCAATACGTAGTATATTCCTTTGACTTAGGCAAATAATATTTTGAGGCTTATTAAGGGACAACAATAACGTGACAATCACAGCACAATTGTGCGTTTCAGGTATTTAATGGACATCTCGAGGCTCTCTAGGTATCTGAGAAGTCAAGAGACCTGTAGACTTCAAAAAACACTGCTCATGTCCCCTCTAAGATAAGCCTGAAAAAGAGAAACCTTGAACTGGTAACAAAGGGGTTAAGTGTGGGAAATGAATAATAAAAACTCCAGAGTCCTGGACTAATTAAGTCTTCATAGTTTCATTACTCTATATGAAGTAAAGCCATCTAATCAAATAGTGGTTACATCCACGTCTAAATACAGAACACATTCCAAAGCAAAACAAACTTTTAAAAACTCATGAATCACGCCAGATTACCCATGTGTTGGATTTCATTCATCTGTGCAAAGAGTCTGGATTTGACTATCATAAGAGAAAATGACTGTAGAATATGGAGGCTAGACTGCAAAGGGCTAGTCTCCTTCTTCACAGATGCCAAACCTTAGGAGGGAATGAATAAAGAAATAAGCCCCAAGGAGTTGATTAATGTACATCCCTTCCAGAGTGATTCATACACCACCCCTGTCTGTGTGACCAGTATGGATTTATTAGCATTAGAGGAATGCTATTCAAACAGGTATCAAAACATTTTAATGCGATGGAACGCTGGATGAAATATTATTGCTACCTCTCAGCAGACTGAAACCAGCTGAGATAATTGCACTGCCAAGGCGAAATGATTCAGCCTCCAGATGCCATTTAAGGCTCTGTGTTTTGTTTTCTAAAACTGCATTAGTGGTGTAATAATAGCCTAATGGTATGCTCGGACCCAGCTCCCCCCCTATATTGTGGTGCCCAATAGATACCACTGATCGCATCTATCTTCTCCAATTACATCTTCTGCAGCTTTATACCAGAGTCCATGAGAAAGGCCAGGCGGAAGAACCCCTGTCAATCAGCTTGCATTTACTGGGCACTTCCTGGTACAGCCTGGTTTTTTGAGTGTGGGTGGGGGAGTGGAGAGTGGCAGAGTGAAGACCAAGGGCCCTGTCTCTCTCCAAAGAGTCAAGAACTGGAACATGAAATTATTTGAGAAAAGATGTTAATAAGCACAAGAACAACAAGGGCAGACTGCCATACCAAAGTGAAGGCATGTTTAGAAAATATACCAAAACCTTCTTCTGCATTTTCCTTCCAAGCTATTTCTACTTATGAAAGTAAACTCACTTCCTAGTTTCTGAATTTACCTATCTTCTTCTCCTTACATTCTATTTCCCACCTCCCCTAAGCCCTCAAATCTCTTTCTATGTGACAGAAAGAAACATAGCCGTGTCTGCCTTCAGCAAGCTCCCTGTCGTGTTGGGGATCCAATGATAGTCCATGTGAAGAGCCATTTTTAGAAAGCCACTCTGAAGGTGACAGTGTGTACCTGAATGTCTATGAACTGGGGGAACACAGGAAAGGAGTGCCATAGTCCAGTAGGTAAATGCAGAACACAGTCACACTCTGTCTTACTGTGTTTAGTACCAGGACCACCTACTGAATGTTCCCAGGATAGATCTGTGACCTCGAGAATGATACCAGGTTATTTTAAACCATAGTAAACTCTCTCCTCCTGCCTATTAATTTAGTTCTGCATGCTCATGCTGTAGGAGCTTGGTGGGTGGCAAAGTCATTGTACTAAGCCTCTTATTTTTATTCTAACCATGCCCCTTGGTCTCACAAATTCCTGAGCGTTTCCACCCTAAGACCTTTCTTTGCTTGATCTGTCCCCAGGGATCAGAACGCCCTACTCCTCTCTTTACCCTCTTTATACCTACCTACTTGGCCTGCAGACTTTTGCTTAAACCCACGACCAATGGCACGGCATTCCTACGCTGGTTGCCTAAAACATTTGTCATTTTGTCACTTAATCATTTACTACCTTTGTTCTTATTCCACTTCTTCATGCAATTGTATACTGCATCTATGATGAGATGTTAAGATGCCCAAGGGCAGCAAACTGAAAACTCCTGGCCAGGTTTCAGCTCCTGGTAATGGACCAAACAACAACTCAAGATGTGCCAAGAGCTGTGGATCACCTTAGAACCCATGTGAAATCCCAAGAAAATTAGAGGGAGAGAGAATAGGCCAACTGACAGCAAAGTGATTTCAGTGCAAGCTCCATAGGTCGAAAAGTCACTGGATTTCCAGGGCAGGTTTAACGACAACTTAACCACAATGCTAATGGATACTTCTTGTGGATAAGGGGTTAAATTAAGTGCAGTTTTCTTTTTATTATTATATAATTTATTGTCAAGTTACCTAACACACAATATACACAGTGTGCTCTTGGCTTTGGGAGTAGATTCCTGTGATACATCATTTACATACAACACCCAGTGCTCATCCAACAAGTAAGAACAGTTTTCTTACATGAAAAACAAAACAAGCAAACTAACAAAAAAATCTCTGTCGGTCTAAAGCTACAGAAGCAGAAGTTAGAAGGTAACCACTCTGCTACATTATGCATGAGTTTATTACATTTTCTTGCTCTTCTTAGAATAAACTTAAAAGAAAGGCTTGGGTATCTATTCACGAGAAGAGGAGGGAAAGCAAAGAACCCAGAAAGAGGCGACTGCAGATGAGAAGTAGTAAACATGAAATTTTGTTGATTCCACAATTTCTCCAGGCCACTTGTAAGTTCCACCAGATTCTCTAAAAGGGGAAGGGCCAAGAGACAGTGTTCAGTTCTGGTCCTACTTTCCCTCTTCAGGAGATTCAAATCCAAAGAACTTTCTCATGAATCTAAACGAGCTGGAAATTTCCACTAACCCAGTTTTCTATGTTCCGATTATACATTTGAGAAGAAAGCAAATCACAAACACAGAGGATTTAAGTAGAATAATGCAAAATAAAGCCAAGTATCAACCACCACCACCAAGACAATAAAACTCTCAGAGACAAAATTCTAGCATAGTCCCTTTTCAGCTCCACATCTTCTCCATATCTTACTCAAATGATGACTCCAGCAGATCTTATCAAATTAAGACAGGAGGTTACATTCACCCACATTTTAGAAAGATTTTTGCACCTATAATTGTAAAAGCATCATTTGCTTAACTACAACCACCAGAAAATTCAATTAACCAGAATACCTCATTCCTCACACATCTTGGTTCCTTGGGGTTTTATTGCCTCCATTTCACCATATGCAACATTAAGTATGTCTAATTTTCAAAGCAGAAAATAGAATTATTCCTTTTGTCAATGAAAATCTTGGGTAGAAATAATCACTAATGTGAACTTTGCCATTCCAGGTTGTTAAATTCAAATGAATATAAATGATGTTCTCTCTAAATTATCTTTCTAATTTGAGGCATAAATGGGCTTTTTGCCCTCACCTTCAAGGCTTGCCTTTAATATTCTCTGAAAGATAAATTACATTATTATCTTATGAAAGTCTGCTGAAAATCATTGAATTTTCAGTTCTAGAAGCTGAAGATATTTCTTGTTTGACAAAGTATATCAATACTTGTCACTGACACAGAGATTGGATTTTTAAGGCACTTATGGAGCAAAAGAAACAAAACAAATTTTACTCTGGCATTCATTTCAAAGCAAAACATCTAAATAAATAAGATCTGGCTAAGGATATACCTGGGGCCTTGGCTGGATTTAATTACATATAGAGTTGGCAAATCTACAGTCATAATCAACAAGCAGACAGCAGTACTCCTCAAATCATTTTGACACTAACATGTCACAGGTAGTTGACTTTCAAACACACTGGAGGCTGGAGCCATGTTGGAGCCAGGGCTAATGAAAAAGTATGGCAAGCACCAGAGCATTTCATTGATCACGGGTGTTTAAAACAACTTTCTCTAGTCTAAATTTAGTCTCTTGTTGTTTTTTTAATGACAGTATGGGAATTAAGATGATCACACACAATGATAATAGAAACACACTTATAGAAACATATGGTTTATCATATGCTGAGTTCATGCTGACCACAATGTTTACTGCTGTACGTGCATCTCTCACGGATTCATTTGTTTAGAACCCACAATAACCCTTTGAGTTTGCTATGTTGCTCATTTTACAGATGAGGAAACTGAGATCCAGAGGAATTAAGCCACTTGCCTAAAGTCATGAGGAAAGTCCACTTGTCAGAAGTATATGAACCAGTAAATGTAAAAAGACTGATTAAAAAAAAAAAAAAATATATATATATATATATATATATATATATATATATATATATATCTGTTGGGGGTGGGCATCTAATGAAATTCAGCAGAATGTTTAAATTACATTCACTGTAACTTCTTTCTTTCCTTCAAATTTGAGTATCAGTAGACTAGGTAATCTCCAATCCCCAAATTCAGAGGCATGAAAAATGTCCTTTCCCTTCTTTGCTTAAAACTCAGCAGTAACAACAGCAAATAATCATAACGCTCTTATTCTGTGCCAGATTTCATTTACAATACTTTATTATTACTATTCCATTTTACGAGGGAGGAAACTGAGTGCCGAGAGATCAATCTGCCCACTGTTACACTGTCATTAAGTAAAGGAACAAGAATTTTGGCTGGGAATGATATGGCTCCAAAGTCTGTTTTCTTAGTCACCATGTATCAGTATAATTCCTTTGATCCAACTTTCTCCAACTTCCCTCTTTTCCTCCCTGGAGGCCAAAGGAAGCCTGGTGTGCCTGTGTAGGATCTTGCATCACTGCCATATTACTCCTGGGCGCACACAAATCATGATCCTCTGCTCTACCTTGCAGACACAGGGAGCTCTGAAAGTCTACTTCAGCCCCACCTTGAGGACTACTCTGAAATCTTAGGTCCTTGAAGAATGAGGCATGTGTCTTCCCAAATCTACCTAATGTCCTTATGTTATCCCACTGCTGATTCTCAGCCTGGGTGAAAGAAGGACACAGAACCTCTTCTTGGAGACACATGAGCATCTAATCTTTGTGTCTGCCCACACCTAGTCCGACCTTATTCTCAGGGGCTTTATAGCATGAGTGTAACATCCAACTTCAAGTCTCTGTCAGAGGCTGGGGATACAAACAGGAAAACAAAACCTGGAAATTTCCCTGATTTCATTAACATTTAAACAAAGGCACATAGGTCTCTGCTCCCATCCAAATTACTTAGCTACAGAATTACCAAGAGATCTAGTATGGTGTCATGCTGTCACTGGCACACCTCTTAGACACCCTTGATGGTCAGGACAGAACTCTTATTGGACTCCAGCTCTCACAGAACACTGAGAGGAACACAGAAATACACAGGGAGGAAACCAGGCCCCAGAAGGGTTAATCACTCCAAGACTCCCAAAGGCAGGCATATCTCAGTCACTAACACTCCAATTCTGAAGTACTTTCCATGGAACAGAGAGCAGTACTTCCATCCTAAAGCCAAGAGCAGGCTAAGAGACTATAAACATGCATTGGGAATAGACCCAACATTATTATTGCCTTCGAAACATTCCTATTTTGTTTTTTATGTATTTGAACTACAAAATCCACAGTTTTCAAGGGTTCCTTTGAGGAATCCTTCACCACCAGTGCATACTTCGATTTACAGAAATCACAAACACTTCCTGAGGTCTGTCTTGTTCTGCCCGAAGTAGTAATACAATTCTTGAAGTACTACAATTATTTAACTTGCTAGAAAAATGTCAATCCATTAGACATTAGCCACCAACGATCTATAGTTAGAGACAAAAGTATTCTTGTAACTAAAACCTTAGCAAGAGTTACACAGTTAAAGAACTTTAGCTTTCAACACAATACACCTTAGAGTAACATTTTTCTAAAATGCGTGTTTAAGGTTTTATTTTCTCATCCTGATTCATGAGCCTCAGATATGCAACATTTTATACAAAGAAGCCATCTTGAACCTATCACTTTATTCTAGACCTAGGCTCGGGAACAGATATTTCATTCTTTAAAGTCACAGAGATAAGCAGACCAATTACATATACCTTAAAAAAAATTTACTAAATGCATGACCTACAATCCCAACCTTGCCAATAATGGGAAAGTTAATTTCCTCAATGAGCCTTAGTGTCCTCATTTGTAAAACAAGCTATTATTGAAGAAAAGTACAGATGTGCAGTTCTTTTCTATTTAAGAAAAGTATAGATGCGCAGTTCTTAGCAGAGTGTCTAGCATATCGTACGGCCCTCCAAATGGAGAGTTAATACACATGCACACACACACTCAGATGTCTCATTCATATAAAACAATAACACAAAGAAAACTAAGTCTCCCATTTTTCTCCTGGTACGGCCACTCAATGATCCGCCTCTGAATATGTAGAGTTTAAAAGTCAACTGATGGGGCGCCTGGGTGGTGCAGTCGGTTAAGCGTCCGACTTCAGCTCAGGTCACGATCTCGGGGTCCGGGAGTTCGAGCCCCGCATCAGGCTCTGGGCTGATGGCTCGGAGCCTGGAGCCTGTTTCCGATTCTCTGTCTCCCTCTCTCTCTGCCCCTCCCCCGTTCATGCTCTGTCTCTCTCTGTCCCAAAAATAAATAAACGTTGAAAAAAAATTAAAAAAAAAAATCAACTGCTATGTATTCAGAAAGACACTTCACGGTGGCTTGCAGGAGGCACAGTGATGATGGGGATGATGTCAGCACCATCTAAGCTCTTGTCTGTACCCTATGACCCTATGTACAAAAATTTACCCTGTTTTACAAATGAGGGAATGGAGGCATCGAGTGTTCAAGTAACTTTTCATAGTCTTGCAGCTGGTGTATTAAGCAGCCAGGACTGGAACCCAGACAGTCTGATTCCAAGGTCCATGCTCCCGGCCTTCACAGAATGAAATGTTCTTTCCGGCCTGCCCATAATCCAGGTCTCCGGGTGATGCAGGCACAAGCTGAGTGAGGCGAAAACTAAGTCTACCCTTTTATCAACTCCAAGAGGTCATGAAGTGATGAGCCCCACAGAGCAAGCCTGATTTGACTTCCCTCAAACCATGTGAGGTTGGTTTGAGAACTGAATGGAATACCTGTATGCTCCAACAGAACATGACGTATTTTAGGTACACAGAAGCTATTTCTTGACTCTGAATCTGAACTAAATTTAAAACCAGCTGAAGAATGATTGGCTTCACGCCATATGCTCTGCTTTTCCCACTTACCACCACTCAGCTCAAAGTGTTTCAAGTGGACACCTACCGCTTTCTCCCTTTCGACATGGTTGCGGTAAAAGTATTATTTTCAAAAATGTTATAAAGAACGAACACGGAAACAAGGATCTTAAACATTCCTATTGTCATGGGTAGAGAAGGACATAAAACAGTTTGGGTTGTTTTTTTTATTTGTTTTTTGTTTGTTTGTATCATCAATGGCCTTAAATCAGGCAAATTAGTGAGATTTCATTCCCACAATTTGTAGCCTCCATTTATTGAGGTTGTGCTATGTGTGAAGGTTATTTTTTTTTTTTTAATTTTTTTTTTCAACGTTTTATTTTATTTTTGGGACAGAGAGAGACAGAGCATGAACGGGGGAGGGGCAGAGAGAGAGGGAGACACAGAATCGGAAACAGGCTCCAGGCTCTGAGCCATCAGCCCAGAGCCTGACGCGGGGCTCGAACTCACGGGCCGCAAGATCGTGACCTGGCTGAAGTCGGACGCTTAACCAACTGCACCACCCAGGCGCCCCAATGTGAAGGTTATTTTTAATCCTCAGGACAAAAGTTTTTATTTTGTTTTCTTTTTAATTCCTCACGGCCATTTTAGGAATTAATTGCTTTTCCTTTTACAGAAGAGAGAAACAGAAGTTCCAGAAGATTAAGTAACTTGCCCAAGAACACAGAGAATGTTAACTTGAACCCAGTTCTGCCTGAATTCAAAATCTTCACACTGTCCTTCTATCACATCAAGCTGGTTCAGTGAAATGACAGAAAATTAAGACAGTGAGCAAGCCTGAGACAAGTGGACATTAGGATAAACACAGGAAGTGTGGATCTCATGCGTGAAACTTGTAATTTTCAGAGTAGCTGATCCCTTTGACACACTGCTTATGCTGAGGACAAAGGTGAAGGACACCAAGGGTCACACGCTGACTGGGAGCAGGGGCCAGTGGCTTGATTTTCTTGGGGAAAACATGATCTTGAATTTTGGAAGAGAAACAGCTTACAGTGGAGAAAGAAGTGGGTTCTGTACGACATGGAATGCCACCTAGCACTCTGGTCCTGGGGCTGACAGTCAGGGAAAGTGCCCACAGGCCCACTCCTGTCCCTAACAACTTCCACCTGATTCAGCAAGATCCAATCCTGTGTTTTCATTTTATATGAACTCATCCCTGTGAACTCAGGGCAGATCAGAGTACCTGTTATGTTCTAGATTAAATGAATCCTTAAAGTTACTACATGGTCAGAAGTCCTTACGATAGCTTCTTTGAGGAGCATTTCTGAGCATCTCAGAAATGGGATGCTGAGACCCCGCCCCACCTCATCCATCTAACCTCCTCGTCCCTTAATTCCTCCTTATCTTCTTTTTCATTTCTCAAACATCCCCCCAAAACAACTTGGGGGAAGCGGTATGGAGCAGTATGTATGCTGTTGGTAAGCAAGAATATCACTAGTCATAGGCAGAGGAGAGGAGAGCAGTGGGTATAAAAGTGTAAGTGGCACTTTATCTTTGTAGCCCAAGGCCACCGGCATGTGACTTCCTGTGAAAACAATATCTGGGAGTGTACATAAGGGCAGAGGGAGGGTAAAATAGATTATATAATGATATTCAATGGGTCCTTTATTTAGCCCATTACAACCTTGGAAAATCACAAAAGGGTCCCACCTCCAACACTGCATTGAACCAAAGCAAAACCACTCCACATGCCATACAGGGTGCTGCAGGTAGGTGCAGGGGCCAAGGGTTCATAGCCAAGGCGGGTAGCAAGTGGTGGTTACAAAGTGCAGAGGAAAATCCTGCAGGCCACGAGGATGTACAGCACTAAGAAATCTCTGTTCTCAGAGGAAGAAGCCAAGGCTATAATATATCCACCTTTCAGCTGTGAGTTCCTTGAGGGTATCTTCACAGCAATAGTGTCTGAGCTGGCATTGGGATTTGCCAAAAAATTTAAAGAGGGTCTTGACAATCTTTCCAACACATGCCATGACAAATTAAAACTAGATGTTCAAATTCTGGCAAAAGGTTTTGATGCCATTGGAGTCAAAATGCATCCTTCCAAGAAGACACATCCACCCTATTATATCCACAAACATATGCTACAACAGCGGTTGGGATACGGGGCAGGCATAATCATAAGGCAAATGGCTATTTCTACTTTCACCTGGGGTATGGGCAACTGATCCCCAGGAGAGAATAAGGGCAGACATTTACTTTCTGATGGATACCTGGAACCCATGCACCTGTCTGCACCTGTCCTTGTGTGCAACCCAATGGTTGCTCCCACTTGCCTGGTTCCAGGGCTTCCAGGAAATACCTAGGAAGTTGGATGCTGGATGGTGGAATATTCTAGGCCAGGAAAGATCATGCTTAGATTTCCCTGCTGTTGAGACTGCTGCTTGCTGCTTCTGTTTCTGGTATTGTCAATCTCCACTGAAGTTAACATACACAGTAGATTAGCTCGCTTAACGAGCAACATTAACACAGTGATTAATGTGACAATGGGAGAGCACTTGCGTTACCCCCTACCTGTCCTTTGTTCAGCTTATACACAGGATGGCCACTTTACTTCCTTACTATCAAAATAAACACCTACTTACTCAGCACCTAGTGTGTGCTTAGTTCCAAACTGGATTCTGGGAGAAAGTGTACAAGGTACTCTGGAGGTTTCCACTCTGACTGCAGAGGAGGATTCACACACAGAAGAAAGAGGCTGCTGATGATCAGAGTAAGGTGTCCTGAGCAATGTTGAAAAAAAGTGACAGAGGGGACCCTGGGTCGCTCAGTCGGTTAAGCAGCTGAGTTTGGCTCAGGTCATGATCTTGCAGTCCATGGGTTGGAGTCCCACGTTGGACTCTGTGCTGACAGCTCAGAGCCTGGAGCCTGCTTCCGATTCTCTCTCTCTCTCTCTCTCTCTCTCTCTCTCTGCACCTCCCCTGCTCATACTCTCTTTCTCTCTCTCAAAAATAAACATTAAAAATTGTTTTAAAAAGAAAAAAGTGACAAATCAACTAGAAGGCAAGAAGATGAGGTGTCAGTGTGAAGGAGGTCAGTTCAGAGCTACTGGGGCTAAGGGAGTGCAGGTGAGAGAACTCTCAACAGTGAAGGCCGAGGAACAGCTGCTTTAGGAAGAAGGCCACCACAGTGGCTCGGAGCAAGGAGACCAGAGGAGCTGGCTGCAGACAATCCTGTAAGACAAACTGAAGGCTCCTTGGGAAGTGCTGTGCTTGGGGGCTTGAACTTGATCACGAAAGCTAAGAGGAGGCACACAGTTTCTGTATAGAGCCAGATAGTAAATATTTTCAGTCAGACAATATCTGCTGCAACCACTCAACTCTGCCCTATAGGGCAGAAGCAGCCATTGAGCATATGTAAATGAATGGGTATGGCTGTGTTCCAATAAAACTTTACTGACAAATCAGACAGTCAGATGGATTTTAGTATATGGCTGTAGTTTGCTAATCCCTACTGTAAGCAGTGGGAAACCCCTTAAGATTTATAAGCAAGGGGGTTATGTCTGACACAGTGAGTATATTACACAGGTTACAGTGCTGCTGGTCAGAGGCTATCATGGAGGGAAAAGAGATGGGAAGTAGAGGGACCAGTCAGGAAGTTTTTATTTCTGATAGACTCACAAAGCCATATAACTGTCTGGTGCCCATGATCTGAACAGTGTCCCTCTGCTCTCAGTCACTGACTTGGAGTCACACCATTCTCAAGTTCTACAAACGAAGGCATCACTCTCAAACTGGATGCATTTCTTAAAGCATGCGTTGGCAAAAATCTCTCCTAAATGAAGTATAGATCAGCACAAAGATAACTTGTGAGCTTGACAGTGTGTAGGAGTTGGAAAGAATGGTTTGTAAAGGAAAATGTAGAAAACCAAGATTTCATTAAGGTAAAACAAGGGCCAGCATGATAAATGAGCACCAGCAGCCCTTTTTTCCCCCCTTTTAATATTGAAGTATGAAGGAAGAAAGACTTGGATCAATGCCCCCATCAATGACTACGTCTTTTCTTCTCAGAACAAAACTAACCTGCTAAATGAGGAGAAAGAGAAAACAACAAACCAGCCTTTCTTGGGCATCCTCGTGAAGATACTTTCCAAACAGAGCACCCTGCCAGTCCCACTTTAGGCAACACACAAAAATTCCATGGTAATTGACAAAACCCACCAGCATTAATGTGTTAAAGTTTCTGCAAACCAGAATTAAATTGGTTGTGCCAACTCTTAATCTGTTACAGGGAATTTGTAGCAAGTCTTTGGAACAGGACAAATGTAATCTTCAATAAAGCCAAAGTGAAGACCAAGAGTTTGGAGTAATGAGGTTTTCTGATAAAATGAGGACAGATCTGCTTTGGGGCATTCTAATGCAGACTATCCCCATCTTAAAAGGAACCATGGTCCAAAATGTTCTGTACACTTTGAATATTTTCTCTTAGAAATATGGTATAAATGTGGGTTAGCTCCCAGGCTAGCCCTTCAAAAGCTTATGTAAACCAAAAGAAAATAAAATGGAAACGAAAGGAAGCAATGGCTTTGCAGTACTAGTAATTAAGCAAATAAAAAGCAATTAAAATTATGTAATCATTTAAAAATTTCTCTTAAAAACAGGGAGTTCAAATTTAAAACAGAGTCACAAGATTCATTGTGAGATTCTCATCAGTTACAGCTCCCACCTCTCTTTGTTCATCAGATCTCAGACACACCAGCATCCTTGCTGTTCTTTAAAGACTCCAAGCTCATTCTTGCCAACTGATTGCTGTTCCATCAGTCAGGAACACATTTCCAAGAGATTTTTAAATATCTAAATCCTTACCATTATCATGACCTCTTAGGCCTCCCCTATGAATATCTCCAAGAGACACTCTCTCCCTAGTCATCATCTGTACTATCATCCTGGGTCAATTTCTTCACAGTTTTTACGAAGAATTACACTATTTACTTTTCACTCAATTTACTTATTTACTGCCTATCTCCTCCATTAATATAAATTGCATGACAGTAAGAATTTGTCCTCTTTATCCCAGCATTTGATTCATTTTTTCCCCCCTACTGAATGGCCCCTTGAAGAGGTTATTGTAGAGATGCTTTCCAGAGTTTTATTTCATGATTCTTATGATTTATTTTCTCAAATATAGTTTCTATTTTTATCTTATTCTTTAATTCCAAAACCAACAGCCATCCATTATTTTATAGACAGGCACAGGCTAATAACAATTCTCAATATTTATTGATCAATACTAACTTGATTTCTTATAAATGTAATAATTATGGTAAAAATGGAAGAGAGGCAGAGAAAAGTAGACTTAAAAAAAAAAGCTTATGCAAGTACCAATGGAGTATAATTTGACTCAACGAACTACAGGTCTATGGAAGGCATAAAACTGGGGGCGATCTGGGTGGAGGTAAGAGAGTGGTAGCAAAATCTCCCCAAGTGCAAAGAGAATGACAGACCAATATATTGTCACAAGCCTCCAGGAGGTATGACAAGCACAGAACATAGATGTTATTCAAAGTGTAATTTACATTGTGTAGGGAAACTATGTTAACAGGAAGCAAAAAACGATGAAAATAACATTTATTGAGAATCGACCATGAGCCAGGAACTTTGCTTAGTGTTTTTACATTTAATCCTTACAACAATCTCTTGAAGTTCATATTATCCTTATTTTTCCAACTGAAGAAACAGAAACTCAAAGTTAAATAATTTAAATCAGAAAATAATTCTAACTTATGGATTCAGATTTGAATCAGAGTTTATCTAGAATTTTCCCCCCTATAACATTTGTTTTAAGTTTTTTTTTTTTTTGGAATGTTTATTTATTTTTGAGAGAGAGAGAGAGAGACAAAGTATGAGCAGGGAAGGGGCAGAGAGAGAGGGAGACACAGAATCCAAAATAGGCTCCAGGCTCCGAGCTGTCAGCAGAGAATCCGACACAGGGTTCAAACTCACCGTGAGATCATGACCTGAGCTGAAGTCGGACGCTCAACCGACTGAGCCACCCAGGCGCTGTGCCCCTCGTAACATTTCTTGAGAAAGATAGGTATTTATACTCAGAGTAACACCACCAAGATGGGTAGTTCTCGACTTCGCTCCCTCCCATAACAACAACTTACAACCATTCATGAGTAAGACACCACTGAAAGATTCCTAGATGTTTATACTCATAAACATGAACCTTAAATTTTACAAATGAAATAATGAGCAAGTTTGGATACTTTTTTTTTAAGTAAACTTTTCCTTAGTAAAATTGCTTTAAATTATGATAGCCAGTGACTTGGAGTTTGTGAGAATGATCTTAATCACAAAAAAGTTTGTGCTGTGTGTGATAACTGTCAGAATTGAAGGTTTTTTAATAATTGGATTATGATAGCAATTTATAGGACAAATCCTTGACCTTTCCTATAGTCATGACAAGCAAACAAATAAAACAGCTAAAAGCTACATACATAGAACTCAAAGCAGGAAAAATAAAGATCAACCAGACAATTTTCCTGCATTGACTTATCTGTTTCCAGCATTGAAGCTCTGCCTGAATTTACATGCACCATGTCCTAACCATGGTTGCCATCCTGCCCTCTTATTAAGGATGGGGTCTGAATGGGTCAATAAAGAAGAAAAGAAACTACTTCTCTTTCCATCTCTCTGTCTACTAGAATTATAGTACCTGGTTTAATAGTCCAAATGCAAGGAGGTGATAGATCAAATCTAAAAAAACTAGCCATGGACATTGCAGTTAAGCTCTTCTCACTGTAAAATGTATACTCGAAGCCCCCTGAAGTTTGGTTTTCTGAGCTCTGCTTTTTTCCTCTGTTTACTTAGTTTTGTATCATTTATACTCATGCTTTACCCTGCAAAATAAGTGCAACTCAAGCTCTTTCAAAGAAAGCAGGACATAAGCGAATGCATCATTTTGACAGTGGAAAATGACAAAACATCTTTCAGAATCTCTCCATACTTGGCTGATAAATGAGGCACATCAAGTACAAATTCTAATACCGAGCACACTAGTGGAAACAAGTGAGCCCATTCAGAATATAGTGAGGAAGACAGCACAGAGAGTTGGACGGTTAGAAAAGGGAAAAGATTGATTGCTTACTGATTTGTAAAAAAATAAATAGATAAATAAGCAAAACGGAAAACGAGTTATATTGCAACTTAAAGCTTTCATGTATTTACCAAAGCATCACTACAAAATGATGATTATGCGGCCTGTTTTTCTAAATTAATTTCTAATTGCTTACTTTTTTCCAAAATAGCGTGAAAAATTTAAACCTTCAGAAATTAGCAATACATAATGTACATAAAACAAAATTTAGCTGCACCCCCTGCTCTTAACATATTTCACCTAAAAAATTCTTAAAAACAAATTTTAGTGTTTACATAATTATAATGATGTTTATAAATATAAATGCAAACATTATAAATAAGTTTTTAAATTTTAATTATAAAATTGAAAAGAAGAGTCAGAAATCTTAGTAACAACCCCTGTAATTTCAGAGAGAATGAGTCACTAGAAGTCTAATTTGTGCTATTAAAGGGTTTGGGAGCTAAAATATTTAGATCAACAAGGCAGGTACTGATGTTTCCGATCAGTATCATTCTCCCCCCCTCCCCTTTATTTTCTAGGCATTCAAAAATAAAATACACAAGGCCACATGATCAGTTCTGGTCTATGAGGCAGGAGTAAAAACAGTGCTGATGTCCTTTTAGTACCAAGGCAGGTGGAAAGTCTTTGTGCGATTCTCCAGGCCCTCATTTCCTGCCTGGGGAATGTGGAGACCTAATTTTGAGATGATAGAGCCACCATGTGGAATCAGCTGGTAAACAGCCATCTAGAGGGTCTCCAGGATCTTCAGAAAACTTTTACTAATCCATTGAGATTTTGGTTATTCTGTTTTAATTTCTTTTTTAATGTTTATTCATTTTTTAGAGACAGAGTGCAAGCAGGGGTGGGACAGAGAGAGAGAGGGAGACACAGAATCTGAAGCAGACTCCAGGCTCTGAGCTGTCAGCACAGAGCCTGACGCGGGACTTGAACTCATGAACTGTGAGATCATGACCTGAGCTGAAGTTGGACTCTCAATCAAATGAGCCACCCAGGGGCTCCTAGATTTTGGTTGTTTTGTATGTGCAGCATAAATCTCCCAACCTTTTCAATGGCTATGCACATTCACGGTTTCTTATAAAGTTTCTCAGACAAGGGGACCTACCTTTGCAGGATATCTAGAATTCTAAAAGTTGCCAATAAAATATTTGAGTACATTGAATAAAAATGTCTGACTTATTACTTTATCATATTTGAGCTGCTTGAATCTTGATTTCTCATAGATCTTCAGTTTGTAATAATGAATCAATCCCAGGATTTTATCCTACTTCATGAACAACAGTTCACTGCATTTTTTTTTTTTTTTTTGGTAATATGAATTCTTTATTGGCCCGAATGGCCATAAACAGATAGTTTACTTAGTCATAGAGCAGTAAGACTCACTGGGTCTCAGAAGTCAAGAAATTAAGAAGACAAAAAAAGGAAATACAAATCTAAGAAAGCACATGTAATTCCCCTTTTAGAAACTGGAAGGTGTATGTATAGTTTGAATAAGGCACGAGTTCTCGACACTGAGACACGTGCAAGAACTTCCAGGTCATCACACATCCCATCTCTAGCTGCAGATGAGGACAGAAGGCTCAGGTGAAGTTGCATGATTTTTTAAATTTCCTAACTAAGTTCCTAGTGAGTAGCCAGAGGTGGCGGGGGTGGGGGAGGGTTGTTTTTATATTGTTGGCCAGCATCTGGCCCAACTCCCTACTTTGCATCAGTTGCTAGTAATTGATACTTAAATATGTGGTCTATAACTTGGAAGTGTGTAGGGTCCTAAAGCATGTTATCTCTAGCATGGTATTCAGATGGATAGTTGTAAATAAAATAAAAAATAAAATTAAATAATTTTGAAGACCCCTTCCAATTCTGACATTCTGGTTTTTAAGGGAATAAGGGACCTAAATAGCAGCTAAGCTTGACTATAACTAATTTGCTCCAGTATAGGAGTTGTTGCAAAGCAAGCAGCCAATCAGAAAGTGTTCAGTCCTGTAGTAGGACACTATGATGATGGTCTAAAATCCTATAGTCCGTGAATCTATTTTATCAAAGTTTTCCTAAATACACTGCTTTCATCCAAGACACATCCTTTAGGGATGTATTATAGAATAATCAATAAGTAAGAACAATCTAGAGATAGACTCCTTGGGTTCAAACCGATGAGCTCTGCCACTTACAAAACTTTGATTTTATGCAAATTTCTTAACCCCTTTGAGCCTCAGTTTCTTCATGTGTCAAATGGCCATAATTGTAGTAGAGTATTTCTATCTGGGCAATGTTAAATGAGATGTTAGCCAAACTATTTGGCATGGTGCCTGACATTGCTAGAAAAATGTTAGCTTTTATTGTTAGTAGAAGATTATGAGGCACTATGAAAAAAAATCAATGAATGGCACCAAAATTAATAGTACTTCTCTGTAGAAAAAGCCTAAAAGCATTTCTCCATCCAACAGTAGCTGTTGGCTCTTCCAGCGCTTGTCATCAACGACGCAGGCAAAACGTGGAAGCAAATGCTCGGATTCAAAACTAACTCTGCACTTCCATAACATCTTAAGCGTTACTAGACTGATATCAAATTGCCTGTTGCTGCTCAGCCAAAAAATAAAGGCACTTAGTAAAGGGTTAGGTGGCTTGAGCTTCAGAACTACTGGTGGGATAGTCGGGTAGTGTCCCTTGATTTTAGATATCACTATCTAGAACCCACAGCCATAGAACAATTCAGTCCTCCTAACACTTGTCAGATGCAAATTTCTGACCATCAGAGATAGAAATAGGTTCAAATCACTGATGGGGAACAAAACCCCTACAAAGGAAATGGGAAAAGTCAAAGGGGTCCGATAGTAAGAGATATCCTGATAAGCAGTTAGGGCAGGGTTCCTTCTTCCAACCTTGACTCAAAAAATACATGCCACACAAATACACACCCAAAATGTATGCTCTGGCTACCTTAGCATCATCGTTAAGAAATGAATACAAATAAATTCGCTGCAATAAAAACAATCCTCTTCAAGAAGAAAAAAAAATGAGTCCCAATGGTATAAACCTTACCCTACATGAACTTCAAGGAAGATATGTTCAAATGGAACAGAGAATCAAAGGGAACTTGCCATTACTCCGTTTGGGTGAGTAATCACTGCCTCACACTATTATTTCAGTTGGGGACTCCCTGCATTAATCTCTTCTTCCCCCAGCACTCACCCAAGGATGAACACCCAACAGGTACTCAGTAAAGACCCGTAGATGAATTGAACCAGGGCAGGGAAGGACACAATTCCCTCTGGCTAGGTAATTTTTTGTATCATAGAATAGCAAAGTTTGAGTCTAAAAGTGCAGAAAATTAAAAAGGAACAAACAAAAGAAATCTATGAAAATATAATTATTGTTAATATCTTTGAAGGAGGGCTATATTTTAAGTTCCTAACAGAGAAAAACTTATATTTGCCCCCCAAGAAGTGTGAATATGTTTGTATTATTAATAGTGGCAATGCATATAGTTAAAATTTTTTTGACATTAGAACAAAAATATTTTCTACAAGGATACACGGACTCCCAATCCAAGTTTCTAGTAAATATAGTAATGCTAAAAATAGAGACATCTAGATGGTACTATTGGCATTTGGACTCAACAATCCTGGGGCTGCCCTATTCACTGCAGCATGTTCAGCAGCGTCCCTGATCTCTACCCACAGGATGTTGGGAATGCTCTGACTCCCTCAGTTTTGAGAACCAAAAATGCTTCCAAATATTGCCAAATGTCCCTCAGGGTGCAAAATCATCCCTAAGTCTAGACAGTAAGTTTATCTCATATGCAAGAAGAGTGAAGAGTGTGTGTGTGTGTGTGTGTGTGTGTGTGTGTGTGTGTGTGTGAAGGCATGCACATCATCCATGCAGTTGTAGATCAGATAAATTAGGGAGAAGCCATCCCCAATTATTTAATCAGAGCCTTCCAGTAATAAAATTCTGTGAAATATTTCTTTAAGTATATCCAGAACTTTTAAGTGCCAACTCCTCTGCTGTGTCCATTAGAAAGCCAAAACCACAGAGCAGACAGAAAAACCAGCAACCCTACGATAGATCAGCATAGGATTCAGTGTATAATTATGAGAACAAGCCTCATATTTAAGAATCAGTTGGTCCAGTGCAAGGGAGGAAGGTACAGCATAGCAAATTCACCACAGAGCTTTAAGGCTTTACCCCTTTTCCTTCAAGAGGGCAAGTGTGTCTTTTCTCCTCTGTGCTGCCCTTGCTTCCCGCAGGGTGGGATGAACCAGCCAAATACACTACACCTGCAAGAGAACACCTTCCCCACAGCAGAAGAACAGCAGACTCGTTTGCAGTATATATCACTTTTTGGAATAATTCACCAAACCTTAAAACTTTATTATCTATGAACACAGAATGATACACTTCTCAGGGTCAATGGGAGGTTAAAATGTAAACCTTGTTGAAACTGCTTGATACAATAGCACTTAATAAATGCTTACGAAATCTCAAATGTATACAACCAATAGCAAATGATAACTCAAAGTGTCAATCCACTGGCAAAGCAATTCTTGCACTTACACGGATGAAAAGTCTCAAGGAGGAACTTCAGCTGCCAGCCTCAACTGCCAGCCGGAGGAAGTGCAAGCTCTCCTGGGGCGGGGACAAAACCTACTCACATCTCAACAAGGAGGAAGTGCATGGGAGACACCAACTTCTGTGTATGTGATTGTGACTCAGCTCTAAGGTACAGATGTCTGTGGCTTAATTCCTATTTGCTCACGTCCATCTCTTGTTCAATTGGCCTGGATTTCTTCTTGTAACTTAGTGAGGAACAGTAAGCAAGTATCTTTGTTATACCAGAGATAGGTGTTAATCGTCTAAGAATCATCACAGAACATCCTCGCAGTTGAAAATGACTTACAGAGTTTCCCTCGCATACATCTGCAGAGTGAACAATGGTATAGTAACTCAGAATGATGCTAATTGTGAAGAAAAGCTGAAGAGCAGATTCCAGTAGGATGATACTGGGGCTGGTTCGAAGTCAGGGTCTAATCACTTTATTACCTGAGGCAAATCATTTCTTATTTATTTCTTTCTCTATCTCACAAAGGGTGTTGTAAAGATAGGAAAAGAAGACCTCTCCTACAACCCTTCTCATTTACTTTGTTCCTAGGCTCACTAGCTGTCTTGCTTTGCTGAACTCACTGGGCCTCAGGGCCGTTGCGTTTGCTATTCCCTCTGCCTAGCCTGATGTGTCTTCCTCCAGATATCTGCAAGAAAAGTCACCCCAGTGATGACTTTTGGAGCTGCCCTAAAAATCTTAACCCTGGCCCTGACACCTTTATGTTAGTTTGATTCTCCCTACTGCTGGCCCACCCCTGGCTCAGTTTCCTCTCCTTAGCATTTTTACTATATAGCACTGTATATGTTTGTGTCTTACATTTTTTATTATTGTCTCCCACACTAAAATAGAAGCTCCCCACTGACCGCCATTCTGTTCAGCTTTTTCCTGAATGAATGTCCGGCACATAGTAGGCTTTCAGTTAAAGTCTGTTCAGAAATACACATAAATGTGAGTCTAATAACATTAAGCAGAAAAAAAATTATAATGCCCTCTAACTTCAAACCATCATTTGGTTATGAATTGTGCAGAGGAATAATGCTGAAGGTTGAAGATGAAGAATTTTATTTAACAATGGTCAGATTGAGATCTGGTTAAAGAAATTATTTTGGTGTTAGGAGTAGATGTGCCAAGCTCCAGCATTATGGTCAAGTTTTATGTCTGAAGTCACAAAGCACATGGTGCCTGAAATAAGAATGAGTTCATCCTCCTCTCTAATCTCTGAGAATTAGCTGTAAATCTATTTGCTTCTTCAGGGCCATCAGCATTTCTTGATCGTCTTCTGTAAGCACTGGGCTCTATCTTTAGCTCTTATTCTCATAGTTTATCTTGACAGGTTTCTATTATTACCCCCATTTTACAGATCATTCAACTGAGGCTAAAATAAAGAAATCCGGTCAAATACATTTCCAGAGGGGATGGAGCTCTCTCTTTTCCACTGATCTCCACATGAGTAAATTCCACTTCTCTTGCTAGCAAGCTCAGATATATATAGACAGAGATAGAGATAGAGATAGAGATAGAGATAGAGATAGAGATATATAGATATTTTTTCCCCCAATAAATCTCTTCTGCCACATTGTCACTGTCTGGCCTCAAGCAACTTACTTCATCTGTGTGACTGACCATTCAGTTTGCCCCTCTACATGGAAGTGATAATAACACCATTGCTGGCAAACACTCAAAACATAGTAGCTCTTAGTATCTCCTGACCTCTCTGCCAACTCTCAGCATTTCCTCAAGGTCACCTTCACTTCAGGAGACACCTGCGAATTCCAGCCGACACACCTGCCCTGCTTTTCATGTGCAGTCTAAAGATAATGGTAGTCTCAACCACTGATTTCAATCGGAATAGAAAAAAAAAATAGAGATTAAAATATCTGAATTTGAAAGAAAATGCCAAAAACCATCAGAAGGACAGTAATCTTTTTAGCATTACACGGAAAGGAAAACAGAGAATTTATTTCAGGACAATTTAGGGGGAAAAAAAAGATGTTTTTATTTTTTTCTTTTGAATGAAGTTGCCACGTGGCCTCTCATTCCCTCTCAATGGAAATTTGAAATGGGAAAGGTGCCCAAATAATTTTAGATCAATCATGAGTTCATACGGTTTTGACATCATAACTCTTGTCATGTTACCATGCCAACAGGCAGTGAGGAGCTAAAAGCTTTCCAAAGATATGGAAATTATGGGCTTAGATGCGATTCGGTTCTCCGTGGGGTGAACACTAACAATATCGCCAACTATAAATAACAAGGATTGCCATGACACCCTCTCACCCACTCCCCTTGGTTCCTTCAATAAGCACTGAAAATATGTGATCTATTTTAGAAACAAACCTGAAGATCCATTCCCTAAGTGAATGCCCTGTATGTAATAAAAAGTTACGTGACTCTTTATTGTTGCTCTTAGAACAAACCCCCACGTTAATCTAGACACCCCACATCTCTCATTCCACGTGTAACCTAACCCCAGCATATCCAATTCCTATCCCTTCATGTGCACCTAGGGGCAAGGGTGTGTGTGTGCTCGAGTACTGTCTCCCTTAATTATGAAAAGCAGGCAAGCTCGAGTGCTTCAAACAAAAGGCACTTGTCCCAGAAATTACGATGGAGTGTAGTCTGGTCATTCGTCGCTTTTAAAACTACCTACAGAATGAATGTGCCCAACCGTCCGTGTGTTTATACTCACCACCCCTGCTTGCCAGTTTAATTGCTTTTGTTTGGTTTTGGTTTCTGGTTGAACTTCTGGCATATCAGGTACCACTACAGGGCTGAAGCCTAATCTGTATCTTCTCTGTGTTGATTACAGCAGTGAATAGATAGGAATAAAATGTGTATGTCCTTCATGGATTCTCTGATGATAGAAAAAAACAATGAAAAAATGTTGTCTTTTTAAGGTAGACTATTAACTTTGAACCACTACTGTGAACCATGCCTACTAGGATCCATGCCCTTTCCGAGGCTCCTCCCTTGAAGCTGGCCAGCCCTGTGACCTGTTTTAACCAAAGAATGCCTTGCAAGCCATGCTGGGCCAGTCTGGAGGGTAAGCCTTAGAAAGACAAGGCATTTCTGCCTTTGTGTTGAGAAAAGTCCAACCTAGCTCTGAATAGAGGCCACATGGAGGACCACTGAGATCTCCAACCAAAAGCCCCAGCTGAGGAGTAAGCCAGTAGCCAAAGCCAACTTGCTAGCCATGGAGGTGTGGCCACAACAGAACTGACCTCAGGGCCCAGTAGAGCTGCCCCAGCTGTTACACAAATGAGCTGTCCCTGCCAAGCCCTCTCCAAACTGCAGAGTTGTGAACAAAGACATAAAATGTTGGTTGTTTTATACCACACAGCTTGGGGACGGCTTGTTCCACATCACTATGGGATCATAAATACTACATATTTATTAAGGAAGTATAGGATAAACCTTCAGCCAGGCCAACCTGAGTTTAAATCCCTCTTACTTCCATTTCATGTGATTCAGGACAGTATACTAAAGCCCCATTTCCACATCTGAAAATGAGGGAAAACAATAATATCAGATTCATCAAGGTTGAAAGAATAAGGAGTTGTGTACAGGCACTCACACACACGTATACACACATGTGAGCAGGGGAGGAGCAGAGAGAGAATCCCAAGCAGGGTCCCCATTGCCATCACAGAGCCCAAAGAGGGGCTCCATTCCTTGACCCTGTGATCATGACCTGAGCCAAAATCAAGAGTAAGACACTAACCCGACTAATCCACCCAGGCACCCGAGAAAGTATATTTCTGAGTGGAAGGTTAAGAGAGGAGCTATCTGACTATGACTGTACATTTGTTTTTGAATTTACAAAACATGCCAGACCAAGGAATAGAGGAGTAAATGTCATGTCTGTCATCCTTATTAGTCAGTCTTAAATCAACAGATAATAATGGGTTAAAGAACCCAACATGGAACTGCCCAAACTCTTCTGCATTGTAGATCTTTCCAAACAGAAGAAAGCCAGTGTTTCCAGCTCCAATTTCAGTTGGACTACAGGAGTAATTTTTTGTGTATGTCCTTGCTAAATTGATAGGATCCAGGAATCAGGCCAGCAAGTTCCACGAAGGCATGTATCTTAGAAAGAAATAATGTTGTTAAATCACCTCAAGTTTCCCCCCCATTCTGGGTGGAGATTGCCACCACACTCTCAGGTCCCCCCTCCATGTGTGACTTTCCATTCTTTTTTTTTTTTTTTTTTTAATGTTTACACCTAGCTATTACATTTAGCTTTCATCAGAGGATGAAAGTGTGTCAAATTGCTTTCCTCACAGTAATTCACTGGAGACCTCAATCCTCTGGTATGGCCTGCCACCTATTATTATTGTATCTGTGTCCTGACAGGA
This sequence comes from Leopardus geoffroyi, assembly GCF_018350155.1. Classification (NCBI taxonomy): domain Eukaryota; kingdom Metazoa; phylum Chordata; class Mammalia; order Carnivora; family Felidae; genus Leopardus; species Leopardus geoffroyi. Next base: position 95,449,580 of record NC_059336.1, on the reverse strand, counting down.
TACAATTCCTAGGGAAACCCTCCCTGTTGCCAATGTAAGGTGGTGAGGTACTTAACATAGACGAGGTGAATCCAACAATCAGTGTGGAAACAGTTTTCCATGTGGGCAAAGCGTGCAGCCCAGTAGATGGTAGCAATGTCCACCCTAGTCTATTCCTGGGCACAACAGGCGACATCAAGGGGCTGAGTTTATAAACTAACATACAGTAAGTACCTTAGAAAATCAGAAGGAAGATAGGCACTTGAATACAATAAGCATAGATAGAATTTCTTCCTCAAGGCATTTTTTTTTTTATTTTTTTTAACGTTTATTTATTTTTGAGACAGAGAGAGCATGAACGGGGGAGGGGCAGAGAGAGAGGGAGACACAGAATCGGAAGCAGGCTCCAGGCTCCGAGCCATCAGCCCAGAGCCTGACGCGGGGCTCGAACTCACGGACTGCGAGATCCTGACCTGAGTCGAAGTCGGACGCTTAACCGACTGAGCCACGCAGGTGCCCCCCCAAGGCATTTTTGAAAAGACCGAGGTTCGAGCAGCCTCCTGGCAGAGGAATGGAAAGGCACCCAGGATCTAGAAGGACATCCATGACATATTTGTGAGGCCTGTGGGTTGTCTGGGAAGCCTTTCCTCTTGCGTTCCCTCACTGCCCTCATCCCATTTCCTGCAGTCGCCCTTTCCACATGAATTCTCTGATCTCTAGGCTGCTCTTCTCAGAAGCTACTCATTCCCCACACCCTAAGAAAGGACCTAGTTCATGAGGGCCTAGCCTCTTGCTGCTCCTAGGAATATGTACCTATCTGCTGTAGAAACCCAAACCTTACATAACTTCCACAGAAGTAAGAGAATATCAGCCACTTTCACAGGTGGTGGGACGCTGCTTTGGTCTCTTTCAAATCAGACCATCTAGTAAGTTATTTCTACTATGACACTAATTCTTGCTCATGCCAGATAAATGCGCTCATTTGTCAATAAAACCACATTTTTGGCATGCTGTATAATCTCAGAAACCACAAAGCCAGACAATATCTTGCACTGAATTTTAAAATGTGAAAAGCTATTCCATTTGAGTTGATTGTACACAGAGATGAATACCGTACTTTCAAAATCATTGGCCCAGAGTGAAAGGAAAAGCAACCAGAGACAGGCAGAGAGGGGAAGAGAGCACAGACAGGTGGGCTCCAGAGAGTTCTGGAGTCCCTATATCACAGGGCTGAGGCTCTCAGCTAGAGAATCAAGACTATCCTTATCTGCCCCTAGGTGGGCTCCTTAACCTTCCATTCCCAGGTAATTTACTCATGGTCTTCTCTCAGTTTATTTGGAAGCATTTCTGTCTGGAATAAGGACTTGATAAAGAGGATGAAAGGAACCTGCCATTTATTTCTGGCCCCTTTCTTTTGATAGCTTTATTCAAAAGGAGTAGATGGAAGGACAGTCCCCTCTTCAGCCACTTTCTCATGCAAAGTGCTTAGTGAATTAGTTTACTCATGGAAAAAAAATGCATATAATGTGCTGTCCTCAAATTTCAAAATAATTATCTTAGGGGCAGGGGGCTTACTAAACAGGCATGAGGGTTGGCTTAGTTTGTTGTCCCCCAAAATATTGAGCTCCCACCATGGTCAGTTACTTAATACATGTACACCTTTCTTGTTCACATCAGAATTTTGCTTTTTTGTTAATTTAGTGGCTTAAAATGAATTTAGCATTTTTTGGTGAGGTATAAGAAAGCCAAATCATTCGACTTGGTCCCTGAAGTCAACAGTCTGAACTTCACAAGCAGTTCTGTCACTTAATAGATAGCGTGACCATGGGCAGACTATTTAACCTCCCCGAGCCTACTTCATCATCAGTAAAATAAGGATAACCACAGTACCTGTCTCCAAGGGCTATTAAGAGTATAAATCTGATGATGCTCAACCCTTTCTGTAACACACAAAAAGCACCTAAAAATGTCAGTTATTATTATTACATAAAACACTGACAAATGTAAAATCAGAAGAGCATTTTTTTCAGAAAGAGTTTTTCATCTTAAAAGATTTGTTTAAAAAGGAAAGCAAGGTTACCTCCTGCTATTTAATAGAGAACCTGTTTCAGGAAGACAAAGGCAGAAAATGATTTTTCTTAGAAGTAAGGGAGAAGTAGATCAGGGACATTATGATATATGGCTCTTAGTAACTTAGTGACCAATCACCAGACATGCTTCCCAGGAAGGGATCAGTAGCATTGTAGAACTGACCTTGCCAGGCTACCAGGAAAGAGGAAGTGGGTCTTTGGCAGGAACCAACTACTGAAAAGGACTAAGAGAAACAGAAGTATGGATCCCAAATATTTTCAAGGGAAAAGACAATGCAATACAGATAAATCCCAGGCAGGGAAGAAACATCCAGTTCCACTCAGACTGTGTAGTGACACTGTAAGAAGGTGAAATGCAAGGGAGTTATTCGAGTAGGGGAGTGATAAATGGCTACTTTGTGAGATCCAGGCAGGAACAAGGTTTAGGGGTAAATGCAGGTCCCATTTGCCTTGGGAGGGCTAATTGGAAACAAAGCTGGCAGATCTTTGTTTCAAGGGAAAGATCTAGCCAAGTGAAAAGCACCCAGGATCTGGGAGGGTGGGGACACAAGAGACAGAGGGAGAATTCAACCAGAAATGCAGAATTTATTCCATATGCTCCAAGCCCAATTTGGGGGATATTTGGAAAGCTGCTGTTCAACTGTGTCAAATAAAGTTGACAGGCTCATAGTCTTCTGACCTCAACTCTCTAGGTTAGAGTAGGTCATTGTTTTTCCAAAATCCAGCCACAAGTAAGACAGGGGAATGTGACATGCTGTGAGGCTGGGCTGTGGGTAGTCCTAAGGAGAGATGGGGCAGCTAGAAGATCACTAATGCAATCTGGAATAGAACTGAGAGAAGGAAAGGATTCAAAGTCTAAAAAAAAAGAATGAATATGCCATACAAACACTGAAATTTCAAGTTCCTAAAAAGACAAATACAAACACATGATAGGACTAAGGTAAAGATAGTTAATCAGCAGATATAATGGAATTTTTGACACTTAGATTTTTATTTTCTTTGAATATTCTTTACTTTGCATTATTTTCATTTAAAACTATATATTCATGGGGCACCTGGGTGGCTTAGTTAAGCATACGACCCTTGATTTCAGCTCTACACCCCCATCATTCCAAAACCCCAACAATATGAATAAAATGTTTTGTTTTGTTTTTTTAAATTAAGGTGAATCTCATATAACATAAAAGTCACTATTTTAAAGTGGACAATTCAGGGGCATTTAGTGCATTCACTATGTTGTACAAGTGAGATAAGAAAGCTGAAGGGACTTCATTTTGGATCAGCTGCTACAAGTCAAGAAGGTATGAGAAGGATCTGTGGCAAGGCAGAGTTCACTGATGCTGTGAAAAGAGCAATTTCTATGGAGCTGCAAGGACTAAAATAATTTTTCTTTCTCTCCCCCTTTCCTTCCTTATTTCTTTCCTTCTTTCCATGAACACAGGTATGTTATTTTTCTGAGGACTGTTGGGGTTAATAATGCAGGTGTAAAGATTCCAACTACACTGTGTATATAAGGTATAAGTAAGGAGAACATAACCACCAAGTGCTAGCAAAATAAATACCCAGTCTAGAAAAGGGAACAAGATATGTGCCCTTTTGAACATGGCCTGAAACCTTAATACATGATTTGAAAATAATTCACTACCAAAAAATAATTAATGGGCTACAAATACCTCTTTTGGATATGAAAAATAATAAATAGCAATGTGCCTAGAATTCCTTAGGGAAGAAAAAAGTATACACTTACATCATTCCATTACCCATCACCATGAATTCTTTCATTGCTAAATATTTCCAGATACCAAGACCTTCATTATTAAAACTTAGAAGTCAGTTTCAATAGACAACATGTATTAAGAACACCTCCCATAAGTTATTCTCCCAATAGTGTAAACCCATTACTTAAGAATACAGTCAGGTTCAATGTGTCAAATCCTTTTGGTAAAGTCCAGATAAAATATTAATTTGAAATTGTGGAAAATGTTTTAGACTTATAATCATGGGAGAAATCTTACCCACATAGTCCATGTAACATTCTCTAGGGAATTCTGAGTATTTTGAAATTTAGTAATTTAGCATATGTCAAGGCATGCTAAATATCACACAGCCTAGCAGAAAAAGGCATCATTTCACAACCAATGTCATTCAGCTTGAGCTCTCTTTTAGTGGGTGCCCTCCCCCAATGCGTTACAGGGAACGCTTGTCACTTACATGCCATAAAACCCTGAGCAGGCAGGCAAATGAAAATGACTTCTCAAAGAGTGACTTGAACAGAGGAAAAAAAAAATCTTAGAATTAACAATGCTTCGAAATGCCATTCAAGTGCAGGGATTTGATTCTTCCAATTTCTAAAAAGCCATACTTAAATGGAGTTTTATTTACAGTCAAGTATCCTCTGCCACTTGGTAAGGATTGAAGGTCAAAGGCTCCCTTTCCACCAACACGTAGGATGTTAGACTGAGTCACTTGTTTTAGATTAAAGAGTCTGGGAAAAAGAGCTCTTCAGTCATTATATAGGTTTCACACGTGGGGTGTGCACCTTTCCTCAGACTGTTCAGGTACAAGGAAGGGGAGGGGCACCTGGGTGGCTCAGTTGGGTAAGCATCCAACTTATGCTCAGGTCATGATCTCACGGTTTGTGGGTTCAAGCCCCAGGCTGACAGCTCACAGCCTGGAGCCTGCTTCAGATTCTGTGTCTCCCTCTCTCTGCCCCTCCCCGACTCATTCTCATTCTCTCTCTCTCTCTCAAATAAATACAACATAAAATAAATTTTAAAAAAAAGGAAGGGGAGACAAAAGGCTGGTGGGGTGAGGGGGATGATGTCCAGTGTGAACAAGATGATCCGGTACCAAATCAGTTGGTATGGCAACACTATTTGTTATCATCAACACGTTTCCCTAGAAACTCGCATTGTTTATCCCATTGTCTCATCCGGAAAATTACCTTAACATTCTCAAATTCACTCTTTAGCAGAAAGTCATGGAATAAGTCACATCTTCTTTCATAAACCAGAACCCACAAAGATGTGGATTATTAGAGCAAAAGGAAGCTTCTGGTGACATTTTCAAAGAAAACCTCTGTATACATTTTTTTTTCTCATGAGTTGTTAAAAGGGGGGAGAAACTAATATACTTTATTAAATATATTTTTTTTCACATCTGAATTTGAATATTGGCTCTGCCATTAATACATTTAAGCAATAATGTAAAGACCTTGGGTAAGTGCCCATGAGCCCCGGTTGTCTCATCTGAAAAATGAGATAATAATACCCATGCCTCAGGGTTATTGTATGGACTGGATGAAATAACTATGAGATGCTGGCAGGTGGAACAGGGTCAGGATATGTTAATTTTCTCTCCTCCTTCAGTAAATCGACCTTATTTAAATGAGAAAAGGACAGAATACAAGGGAAAATCAGGAGGTGGGATTTCTGAAATTAATCAAATGGCCCTGCGAGTATTCTAGGCCATATTCGGCCTGCAGCATGTACGGTCTTAAATCTGGTGGCTCCTGGAACACTTAGGATACTTTCCATTGGTTTGATGGTAAATTCTACTCCATTCAAAGGCTGTTCCCACCTTCCTGGAATCACCAGCAATATGAAAGGTGTAAATAGTCATAGCTCTAGACAGATACATAAATAGAAACATGACTAGACATCAGTCAGGAATATTAGTGCTACTTGCCCGCTGATCAAATTTCCAATGGTCCCCCTGGCAGGGAGTTGCTGTGCTTTGTTATATCATTTAGATCATTTTATGGGCTAAGGTAAGATGTGTTGAGCACTGAATCGCAAGAGAAGCAGACATTTTGCGGCAAGGTAATTCGCTGCCCCCCTTTTTTGTTGGGATGATGTGTTTGGGCTGGCAGGTGTGGTATATATCCTGGGGGCCACCTCACAGCCACGGCTATTTCCTCTGGCAGCAGAGACAGTGCTGCCAGATGGCCATTAAAAGGACCTTCTAAAGGAAGGCTAGCAAAAGGCAGCTGGGTTCCTAGTAGCATGACAGCCATGAGTAACTGACAGAGGCTATTTAGAACTCAGTGTTGAGATACATTCTTTGGTTTGACAAAGAGAGCTGCAATCAACTAGTGATGTCTGGCAGTGGTGCTGAAATGGGAGGGAATGGCCCAAGTGCATCCTATTTGTCCTCCCTGGTTCGGGGACCCTCTGGGATAGACTGTGGTCCTTGAATTAGTCCTCTTTCAGCACCACCCCAGCCTAATGTGAAGACGTGCACAGCTGGTATGCTGTATGTGGACAGCACTTCACCTGCACAAGGCTGGTGATCATACAAGAGAAATGAACACATCTATGCTTTAGGAAAAATGTGGGGCTACGGGGCATCTGACTTCCAAAATTAAACTGGACGCTGTCAAATATTCATTTAGAACACAAGCTTTCAGGCACTATGTGTGACCTATAAAACCTGCACAACATTAATTCACTTCAAGAGAAGGTACCCTTCTACATCCAGCCCCTGTGTGTACCAGCACAATCGGCTTCACATCTATTAGACTGCAAGAGGGTCCTAGCAAATGGAACTTAGTCATTCTTTGACCCTACTCCTTGCCATAACAGCTGGTTTTCAATGATGTTGAGTATGAATAAGGCAGTTAATAAGAAACACGAAATACCTAAAACTAAAGAGAAAAACCGAGTCTCGGGTTACTAACCAGTTAATGCATCTTGAGGTTTAATAAACAGGAAAAAAATGACGAAAATACAGTCAATCTGAATCTAGATTCCAGAAAGAAAGAAAGAAAGAAAGAAAGAAAGAAAGAAAGAAAGAAAAAGAAAGAACAAGAAAGAAATTGATAGACAGATGGAGCTATGGAAGAAAGCTACTTGTCTAGGATCTGGCTTTGATCTAAGGCCTCAGTGGCTTCAGAATTGCCTTTTTTTGACAGAAACAGATCAAGAGTGAATTACTGTGAGTTTACCTCCACTCTAATCCCACCAGGCATGAGAAAACACTTGCAGGTACCTTTAAAGTACAGTTGCAGGTGTATTTGTCTTAGCCACAGGTCAGTTCCAGGTCAGTTATCTGGACTAAGATTCCAGGTCAGTTATCTGGACTAAGATTCCAGGTCAGTTATCTGGACTAAGCAAAAAACTTTCTAATTGGTCAGGCATCCTCCTATTCTAATCCTTTCTGGGTCAATTCACAAAAATGGAAATGGGGCAGCTTTCTGGTAGACCTTGCCTACACATTCCCTGACTTGCATATTGTTCTCAAGCTCTTGCCACTAAAAGAAATCTCACTTTGCCTGGATGGATCAGGAAAATGTTGATGCTCCTCTCTTATACTTGATTGGTAATGGGGAGCCATGCCTCAGGCCTTGACTGGCCCAGTGCTGGGGGCTACAAAGAACAGGGTTGTGCTGGGACCAGACCAAGGTAACATGACTGATGGTTCACACGCTGAGGGTTTGCACAGGTCAGTGCCCAGTGGAGTAGAAGCTCAGAAAACTCATTTGTCACACAATAGCAAGGAGTACTTTGGTGAGCCTGCAGCTCCTCCTCTTGAAAAAAAAAAAAAAAAAAAAAAAAAAAAAAACCTTTGCTATTTTAAAGGTAATAGATTTGGGGATTTGCAAAGAGAAATTCTTATTTTCTTATTCTCTTTACTCTGAATTTGAGATCTTTTACCCACAACTTAATTCATACAAGGAAAAATCTAAGTTCTACAAGAGACATGGTGTTGATTTTCCATTTCTAAAGATCCTCATTTGGAGGCCACCGTGGGCATGTAAAGGTCATGGCATCACCCAGTGATTACTGAACTGGGAGCTCCTGCAGATATATGCTTGTCCTTAAGTGCACAGCACGCTGTGATTCACCCTCACAGGCCAGCAGCACGACTTATACTACTCAGAGTTCAAAGCCAAGTCTTTGCTTATCGCTCCAGTCAAACAATTTCATTTCTATCAGTTGGTGGTTGTACTTCAGATTTTATGGATCCAATGGGTCTAGTGAAATTTTATTACCCTGCAGTACAACAAGAAGAAAAAAAGCTCTGGGGGAAAAAAATCGATATAATGTTTAAGGTCTTTGTTACCTTTATAACCTCCAGTGTTCTTTTACATATAAACTAATAAATCAACCTTTTAACGGAAGATGCATTCTTCAGTGCTTGCTCAATACTAGGTGCTAAGTCCGATCATAAAAACCATCAAGAAGTAGCTAATGGTTTTGTACCTGAACAAGCACAGTTAAAGCAGAATCAATAGCAGGACAAGGATATTGTTTGCAGGTGTTTTCTCCTGCTTAACACACGGTAATCAGTCGTTACCAAATGAAGGTAACAACTTTCAAAACATTAGAGGACTTTTATAAGCTATATTGTCTTTGCCTGAATTTGCAAATGCATGTAATTTAGATTAAACAGTTCAAACATGAAATTCCTTGGTATTGGCCACTTCTCAACTGCGAGAGAGATGTACTCGTTGTAACTTTACAGTTGAGTCAGCAGAACTGCAAGACAATCTTTCCCCCAACCTTCAAGGGAATGGCTTTTTCTGATGTCATGATCTTGGAAATATGACTTGAGTAGATTTTCTCTAGTGGATTCTAAGCAGCGGCTATGAAGATGTTAAGTATTAGAATAAAACTAAAATTAAATTCTTCTACTCGTTTCAGTGATAAATATATCTTTTCTCATAAACCTCTTTGGCCTGGAACACTCTGAGGATTGGTAGTCTAAACTCAGAACCTTTTCAACATGAATTAGCATCATGTAGCCAGTTTGAATATTCTGCATTAAATTAAATTAAATGAGAAACAGGTTTGGGAAAGCAGTTTACCTATTTATTATGAACAGAACTTTATAGCTCACTATATAACATGGTAAGTACCATTCAGTGGCTAAGACAAATTGATATGGATCCCATTTCAACCAAGTGCTGAGAAGAAAATACAAGGCTTTCTCTGCAAGGAGAAAATATGATCCACCAAAAAGAGCAAATCTCAATGCTCCTGCTTGTGTAAATGGCTTAGAAGAGGACATAAGACCCCTAATGTCCAAAAGGAAGAAGCAAAGTCAAGGGTTATCATTACTATACTATTAACAAGGTGGCTAATTGTTCACTTGATGAACACTAATAAATGGACTTGTTTCTCCAGTTCCCAAAGGATTATCCCTTTCAGGAGTCCTGCGTTTCCACACAGAGGCAAAGCATAAAAAATGGCTTAAGACAAATTCACTTTAGTCACTGAAATAGAAGATGCGAAAGCCCCCAATAAATTCATGACAATTTTTCTTTCTCCTCTCTGCCTAGATTCTCAGGCTGCACAGTATGGCCACAATGAGGAGACTGAGACTTGGATTTTAAAATATTCCCACTTGTGTTCCAAATCTGTCTTTAGCCTATTTTCTTATCAAATCTTTAGAGTATTACTAGAATGGTAAATAGGAAGGGAGGTATGTGTGCCATTTGTTTCTAAGTATGCTTCTGATGTTAACAGAAAAAAAAAAAACAAACAGTTATTTAACAAATCTGGCCTGAGAGTCTAGTGGACAAGAGAAATGAATAGTAGCTAGATAATGATACAGTTGGGTAGGATCACAAATGGTGCTAATACATAATTATTAATTGGGAGACAACTACCGATGCCCAATCTCTAAACTTAAAAAAAAATCTCTGAACTTTTTCCAAGGTCCTGACATGGTCAACATCTGCATTGGCAACATGGTTAGACAGCTGAACAAATTTATGAATGAATAAATCTTGTGCCTATATGTAATGCACTAGCTAATGGAGACATAACTGGGGATATTCTCAACATCTTGAAATGATGAGACAAATCCTAGGAAAACAAAGGGAAAAATATCAATGTTCCACCCAAGAGTATTTGTTTTCTAAATAACAAATTACCACAAACTCAGTGGCCTAAAACAACTTAAATTTATGATTCTTCCAGTCTACAGGTCAAAAGTTTAACAAGGGTGTCCCCAGACGAAAATCACGGTGTCAGCAGACCATCATTCCTTTCTGGAGGCTCTAGGGGAGAATTTGTTTGTTTGCCTTTTCCAGCTTGTAGATGCCCTCCATGTCACTTGGCTCATGGCCCCCCTCTTCCATCTTCAAAGACAGCAAGAGCAAGTGAGTACTCTCATCACATCACTTTGATCCCCACCCTTCTATCTCCCTCATCTACTCTTGAGGACCACTGTGATTAAACTGAGCCCATCCAGACGATCTCCCCATCTCAAGGTCCTTAAATGAAATCCATCTGTGATGTCTCTTGTAACAAGGTGACATATGCACAGGTTCTGGGGATTAGCATGTGGACACCTTTGGGGAGAGTCATTATTCTGCCTATCATGCAAGCTTAAAAAGAAAAAAAAAAGCTGAAGAAAGGTGGCTGGAAAAGAGAAAATGTTGGTGGGAAACAAAACAAACAAACAAAACAAACAGGTTAACTACTGTGAGGTGAGATGGTAATCTGGAATATTTAGTTCTGAACATTACAGTGAAAGAGAAACAATCTTGAACCAGAATGTGTTCAAAAGAGTGACCAGAATGGAGGGGACATTTACTGTCTTTACCATCAAGGCATATGAATAACATTTAAAATAATTCACACTGATTAATTCAGAGAAAAGAAGGTCCGGGTGCAAATGCCATGTTTTTCAAGGCTCTGAAGAACTGTGAGAGGTTGCATTTACTCCTTAACATGAGGGGACAGATCAGCTTTAACAGAATTTAGGAAGGAGCAAATTTAAGCTAAAAATAATAACAATGGAAGCCAAAGGAAAAATGGATGGATGTTTACGGCAGTAAAACTGAAAACTAACATTTGTATTACATTAGAATTTATAAAATGCTTTCATATACTATTTCATTTGAACTTCTCAAAAGACCTGGGAGAGACCTAGGACAGCTACTCAGATGAGGTAGGGTCCTGGCAGGAACAAGAAATCCAATGCAGGTGGTTCATTCATTTTGATAAAGGGATGGTGGACAGACAGGCAAGAGCAGGGTGAAGGGAAATAAGAAGGGACACTGAGCTTCTCAGAGACTGCAACAGCAGGAAGGGCATGTCCTTTCTCTTCTAGACCTTAAGAAGCAGGGGAAGAGCGAACTTTACAGGAGCCAGGTAAGAGAGCTGTTGACAGGGCACACCAGGAAATTGTAGACAGGGAAGGATGCAGCCACCACAGGGAGCCCAGAGCAGTCAGACAACAGTGAAGACATGCACTGCCCTGTCTCCCATGACCTCTTCCATTGGCCCAACCTAACAGGATGCTGGTAAGCAAGAGGCATTGAAGATCCTTTCTGAAGGGGTCAGCCTTCTAGGGCACAGAGTAGGACAGATAATGGTAGAGAATGGAGAAGGTATAAGAGAGGACGTTGAATGGCAATGACCTGTGCCATGCTACTGCACTTCTTTTAATACATGAAGATATCAGGACTTAGCAAAGGAAAATTATTTCCTTAGGGTCTCACAGTAGAAGGCATACTTTAGGGCCAGAACTCAAATCTTGATTTGCACTCATCAGATGCTAAGCATTCCCCTGACAGTACATCACCTCCCTTCTCAGGGGCTTCCCTATCACTGGCAGTTTTGGAGGAGGAACCGGAGATGTTGACAAGGATGCGTGTTTGCAGTAAGTGGTCCACCATTTCTGTATACACACCTCTGATTCTTCCGCACCCATCGCCCCTCATTCTACCTACGTGATTTTCAACACTGCAGAAAACACATGTAAATGAAAACTGTTCAAGATTCTGCAGACTCTCTGGATAAGGCAATGCATTACCCACTCTGTCTTTATAATATCTATCTTTGTCTGCCCTACCACACAGTAGGGTGGCCGGGAAATATTCAGAGGGTTACAATGAAAAGAGATGAGATTTCCAGAGTAGTTTTGTCATTTCAGAAAAATGGACTCAACATGCTTCACCACTTTTAAAACATAATGTTAATGAATTTTCTGTTCAATAATCAACCCCTAGAAGTTAGCAATAATTACAAAATAGTCTTTCCTGTCTCTTTTGCCCAAACCATCAAATAAAGCACTTTATCTTACATAAGATACAGCTCTTAGAAATTGCAGGAAAGTACTCCTCTCTTCTCAAAGTCCATTTTCCCATCACTTCCAGTATATAATTATAGGATGTTCTCTTTAAACATAAATAAAGTCCCAAGGTATAAGATCACTTTTATAACAGTGCCAATTGCTAAGTAGACTGCCAAAAGGAAATATTTTGTGTGAGACTAAAATATAAGTCGTGAAACATAAATGTAAACTAATTAGGGCAGAAGTGACCTCACAAGCCAAATTTTCTGGAGTCTTAGGGCTTAAAACAGATAAAAGTCAACTTCCCTGGATGAGTAGGAATGGAAGGAATAGAGAGCCACACATTCAACCTGTCTCTAGGCCCTTGTGACAGCTCTTGTTTCACAGGGTGAAATCACTGTGCCTAGTTTTTATATTCAGTCACCAGCCTAGAACTATGTAGCACTTTGTAAATAGGAATTTCATATCTCCTGTTATTCTGGCAAACTGGTGAGGGTGGATCAAATGTGTGATCCAAAAGGAGAAAGCAGGGACACCCAGGCGGCTCAGTTGGTTAAGTGTCTGACTTTGGCTCAGGTCAGGATCTCGTGGTTTGTGGGTTCGAGCCCCGCATCAGGCTCTGTGCTAACAGCTCAGAGCCTGGAGCCTGCTTTGGATTCTGTGTCTCCCTCTCTCTCTGCTCCTCCCCCACTCACGCTCTGTCTCTCTCTCTCTCTCTCTCTCTCTAAAAATGAATAACATTTTTTTTTCAAAGGGAGACAAGTATCCTAACTTCCCAACAGAAGCCTGGTATGCAGGCATCAGCCCGTGACCTCCACTCTCAGCAGATAGCTGATGGACTCATTAACTCCTAATAGAGAGCAGCCTTGTGTGAGAGCGCATGAGACGTCCCCTGGGGCCCCCAGAAGCACTTGCAGGCATAGCACAGGGAGTTGAAATGTTGAGAGATCAGGTGTGAGCAGAATCAGTTGCACTTCAATTATTCCTATTACTGTTGTCTTCTCTAGCCTCTGATTGGTGGAATCTGGATACAAGTATCATGAAGCACACTGGACTAAATAGAAGGTCATGCCCTCCCTCTCTTTCAAGATCTTTCCTAGGGAACAAAAGCATCGTATGAAACTCCCCTTGGCTGTTCTGACTTTGTCTGACTTTTTTTTTTTTTTTTAATTTTTTTTTCAACGTTTATTTATTTTTGGGACAGAGAGAGACAGAGCATGAACGGGGGAGGGGCAGAGAGAGAGGGAGACACAGAATCGGAAACAGGCTCCAGGCTCTGAGCCATCAGCCCAGAGCCCGACGCGGGGCTCGAACTCACGGACCGCGAGATGGTGACCTGGCTGAAGTCGGACGCTTAACCGACTGCGCCACCCAGGCGCCCCTGACTTTGTCTGACTTCTAAAGTTTAACATATTAAACTATATTATGGGAGGTCTTGAAACACAACTGAGGGAAGATAGCAAGATTGGGGAGGGGAGGTAATTTTACCAAGGCACTGAGATATGAACATGCGGAGATGCAAATATTTAATACCGTTCCCTGCCTTGCAAACTCTGCCAAAGTAAAACCTCTCAAATATCCATGGGGAAATGTGTGCTTTCAACGGATACTCTAAGATTAAGGGCAACTTCTACTTTGGAATGAAGTGATGTCCAAGAAATTATGACTAATATAGGTTTGAAGCAGCATTCATAGAAACAACCAGACATTTTTTTTTTTTTTGGTTTTGTTTGAAGAGAGAGGCATTTCTTCTGAAGTTGATATACCAACTCTGAAACAGATTTCAGGTTAAATATATCAAAAATTTTCACTCTCACGAATCATGTATGTTCCCTGAATAACAATGATAGTGAATAGAGAAAACCCACAGGTTCAAATAAAAAGAAGATGGTTGAAAACTTGGTTTATTCTTTGCATTTTTGCATAATCATCACAGACCTTTAGACCCACTCAGAATTTGTGGGACAAGTATGCACGGCATAGTTGATCTAAAAGTTTTCCTTTTGTTAAAATTTAATTGCCTCTTGAAACTTGCAGTGAAATAACACATAAGAGTAAAGTTTACGGAGCCTAGTTATGCTCTTTGAAGAGTTTAGATCTAATTATGTAGGAGAAAATTGTAACAATCAGGTGAGGTTGATGGCTTTACAGATCAGAAGACCTTGATTTCTTTTTTTAATGTTTATTCATTTTTGAGAGAGTGAGATAGAGTGAGCAGGAAAAGGGCAGAGAGAGAAGGAGACAAAAAATCTGAAACAGGCTCCAGGCTCTGAGCTGTCAGCACAGAGCCCACTGAAGGACTCAAACTCAGGAGCTATGAGACCATGACCTGAGCCAAAATCAGGTGCTTAACTGAGCGACCCAGGTGTCCCCAGAAGACTTTTATATGATAGCTGCATCTGTCACCCGTAAGAATGAAGAAGAAGGATGACAGGAGCGAGTCAAGAAAAGAATGGATTTCTGATCAGTAGTTCGGAGTGTGAGAGCTGAATATTCCTTCTTTATCATGTGACTGAAGGTAAGTCATGTTCTTTTCCTGGTTCAATTATGAATTGGTACATATTCTACTACTTCATTAGGCTCTGGGAGAATAAAAATGGATATATAAAACATAGGATACTAGACCTTAGTTTAACTACCTGAATAAAAAAAATTCATAAGCACTGAGTTTGTAACCAATGTTGAAAAAACTGGTAACATGTTTTTGACAGTTCCATTCATGCCAAACCATCCACATATCACAGCAACCCAAAGAGATACTTTCCATAATTGTCTTGTTTCACAGATAAGGAACCTGGGGCCAAGTTCACACGGCAGGCAGGTGAAGAAGCCATGATCCTGAAACAGGCATCAGATCACAGGATCCACATCCCTACTCAGTAACTGATCCTGCCCCAGAAACTGCACTTCCTGATTTAAAAAGTACATGTACAAAGGTGAAGTTTTGACCACATCTCTGTGTCAGCTTTCCTTGTGGAGATCACAAAGTAAACAGTACAGGTGAAAATCAAGTACAGGTAGTTTGGGGGGCAAGAAAAGAGGTAGAGAAGTCAAAGAAACTGGCTGCTGCTTCACAGGGACATGGCTATGAAGTCCAAGTCACAAACTGTCATATTCATCTTTGTGCCTCTCTTGTCTGGAACGGGGAAAAGGCAGAGTGTTCAAGTTATGTCCTTAGAGTGAAAATTATTCAAATTATTTTTTAAGTTGTTATTTATTTTGAGAGAGAGAGAGAAGGGAGGGGCAGAGAGAGAGGACAGCATGAGAATCCCAAGCAGGCTCCACACCACTAGCTCTAAGCCTGACATGGGGCTCAAACTCACTCACTCAGAGACCATGACCTGAGCTGAAGTCGGACACTTAACCCACTGAGCCACCCAGGCTGCTCACGTTGTTTTCAAAGTGCAGTGAAGGATATGGCTTCAGGGAGGGGCACCAAATGTACCAGTGAAAAGTGAGAGCCTTGTCTTTCAGTAGAGGTTGAGGATAAGCCCATGAGATGGGTGACATTTGAGAAGGACTTTGAAGGACAGAGAGAATGCAAGTGGGGACTAAACGTAAGAAGGGCCCAGCATGCCTAAAAAAGCCAAACCCTGCGTCCTGTATTAACAGAAACTGTGAAGAAAAGGGACATCATTTTTTAGGACTTTGATTTCACAGGCCTACATCCTGAGTCATCTCACACACATACACACACACTCTTACCATCATCAGAAAGACTTTAATAAGAATTTCAGTTCTTCATGAGTGTGCAGTAGAAATGACACTAGAAAGGATACAAATGATACATAACTTCAAACATAAAGTCTAAAGCAGGGGCCAGCAAACTGTCTCTGTATGGGACCAGACAATAAATACTTTAATCTTTGTGGAACATACAGTCTCTGTCGTTGCTACTCAATTCTGTTCTTGTAGTGAGAAGGCGGCCACAGACGACATATAAAATTTCATTTACAAAAACATGCGCCGGGCCATAGTTTACTGGCCATGTTCTCAAGTTTCACATAATAAGAAGCAACACCAACTACTGTCCTCAGAACACTCCCAGGGTAGAATTCAATTTTGCTGTGATATGAATGCTCTTTTGTTTCCAGCTAGAAAAAGAAAGTCAACACAACAATGCCTCTCATAAAACCTTTTCCTCTTTTCTTATAACAGCTTTATTGTGATGTAATTTATACAACATAAAATTCACTGTGTTGAAGTGCTCAATTCAGTGTTTTTTGGGTTTGTTTTGTTTTTGTTTTTTTGTATATTCACAGAGTTGTACAACCCTTACTGCTGCTTTTCACTTCCTTTTGTGATGATAATCATTCAACAGGTATTTCTTGAGTATCTACCTTCTGCCTGTGCCTGCAAGGTTATTGTTGTTCTTCTTTTGTTTCACTTTGCTTGGGGGAGGGCAAGTCTACGGAATAGTGCATAATGCGAGAAATAGAAGACAGGAAATGCCTGTAGCAATCAACTGAGGATATAAGAAAATAAGCGATGGGAATGCTGAGTTAGGCACAGCAGAGAAGGGTGGGATGGAGGTTCCTAACGATTTGGTGCCTAGACCTTGAGATAGAACCTGGACTTGGATGGATGATATGCAGGAGCAATGAACAGTGGATTCCAGGTTAAATGCAAAGTAACAAGCAAAGGCCAAGTGATGACAATACGTGTGGCCTACGAAACGAGCTGCTGTGACCCATGCCTCGGTGGGGACATACCCACAGCTACAAATGCAGTTGTCTAAGGAAGGTGGAGCTTAGGAAACTGAATTTAGGGCTGGTAGCATTGGCATCAATATTTTTAGGGGCTAAGGATCCTGAGCCTCCTGGGAAGG
The DNA here is from genome assembly GCF_018350155.1 of Leopardus geoffroyi. Classification (NCBI taxonomy): domain Eukaryota; kingdom Metazoa; phylum Chordata; class Mammalia; order Carnivora; family Felidae; genus Leopardus; species Leopardus geoffroyi. The sequence goes on along the minus strand of NC_059336.1, from coordinate 95,432,654 downwards.
TAAAAAATTTCATTCAAAGACTGTTTTGGGAAGACTGTCTGATACCTGTGGGTAAAATAGGTTTGGATTGGGGCGCCTGGGTGGCGCAGTCGGTTAAGCGTCCGACTTCAGCCAGGTCACGATCTCGCGGTCCGTGAGTTCGAGCTCCGTGTCAGGCTCTGGGCTGATGGCTCAGAGCCTGGAGCCTGTTTCCGATTCTGTGTCTCCCTCTCTCTCTGCCCCTCCCCCGTTCATGCTCTGTCTCTCTCTGTCCCAAAAATAAACGTTGAAAAAAAATTAAAAAAAAAAATAGGTTTGGATGGAGAAACCTATAAACCTTTTATACGTTGACTTTTACTGTGAGAGTAAATGTAATGATTGCACACAGATTACTACAGGCTGTACACTGGACTCATCTGAACATTTTTGAGGGTAGGGTTCCAACATCTGTATTTCTTTTTAAGTTTATTTATTTATTTTGAGAGAGACAGTGTGAGAGGGGCAGGGGCAGAGAGAGAGAGAGAGAGAGAGAGAAGAGAGAGAGAATCCCAAGCAGGCTCCACACTTCCAGCACAGAGCCCAATTTGGGACTTGAACCCACGAACCCTAAGATCACAACCTGAGCTGAAGCCAAAAGTTGGACGCTTAACCCACTGAACCACCCAGGCACCGCCCCCCCCAACATTTATAGTTTTAATAAGCTCCATAAATGATTCTAATATGCAGCTAAGAACTATCATTTTAAGGGAATGGATAGTAGACTTTACATTGTTTTTTAAATTATAGTAACAGCCATGATTTTCTGCCTCTTTTTCTAGAAAACACCCATTAATTAAATCAGAATCCCTTAGAAATTCTTTGATGGTTTGGATGGAGTAGCAAACAAAGAATGAAGATCTTAAAGGCAAATGAGTTGGATAAAGTATATAGCATGTTTTAGTAATCTCTTAGAATACCTCCATAAAATAAATCCTTAAACCCAAGCATGTTTTAGACATTTCAAAATTCAGACTTAGGCTACAAAAGACACTGCTTGCACTGTGTCACATGCGCTGTGCAGCCCAAACACCTGTGTATGTGGGGTAAATGTTAATATATTCTGTCAACAACAGATTACCTTACATGGCTAAATTACTCAATGCCATTATCTGTACCAGCCATCTGTAAACCTAATCCCCTCTGTGTTCTAAAATCCCAAGTGCCTGCTACACTATTTTTATTTTACATTCCTGCATAAATCTGTTAAGCTCAATATGTTACCGCAAATTCTCAAAAATCAAAGGCAATCTGCTGGCCTATAAAACACTGGTTACTGAAAATCGAAGGGTAGCAATTCAAGTAAACAATCTTTACAGGGACAGGGCTGAACCACATGCTAACTGAACCCCTTAGTCAAGGCCTGCCGTAAAATCAGATATATTCTTTCGACACACAGTGCGGGCTTGAACCCATTCATGTATTTCATATCTAATAAAAATCTGAACAGTTGGCCTGATTAGATTTTAAGTGATGCAAATTTGAAAATCAAATAGGCAAACTCCCTTTAGACTTCATCTATTTAGACCATAATTGTAAAGAACTACAAATTACATTTACCACACTATTGAATTCCCCAAAGATTCAATATGAAATTTACAGAAAGGGACAAATATTTGCAGGTGTGTTTTTTTGTTCATAATGAATACAATTTTCTCTCACATAAGATGCCTTCTTCTGATGTTGCCACATTCTCCCTAGTACAACCAGTAAATCATGTTTTCTTTCACAAAATCTTTATTGATCTTAAGTAGTAATGGTAATGCCTACATGTAATTCTATGTTATAGTTTTGCTGAAATTAAATTTTTCTTCACTCCATAATTATGAAGCACACATTTGCTTTTCTATTTATATTTTCAGTCATATATGCCTTTGAAGACATACCTAGAGACTTACCTCCTGAAAATATTTCTATAAAAGTTCAGAAAAATCAATCTTCTTATACAATACAGTTATTACATTTTAAAAATCTGGCTTATAATATTCAAGTAACCACACACAATATGGGAAAATTTTGACAACTCAGCATCTAGCTGTCCTAGGGCGTTGTTTAACCATTATCAGGTATTTTAGAAGTTAACAGGTCTTCTCATTCTGTTTTTAATGAACCCTATTATCCTGAAACACGAAAAAAAAGATCAGTTCTGCAAGTTAACATGGTCTTCCATATAACTCACACATAAAATTAACATTTTCGTGGAAAGCAATAAGCCTAAGACTTTCCTATTTCATCTGAAATAGGAAAGTATTTTCAAATATGAAGTATTTGCCAAATAAGAAAAAAGTTTACACAATTATAGAGGCAATAAACCCACCCCTATCATTCCCTGATCAAATCTAAAGAAGGCCTTGGGGATCAAAATATACCCATAGCCTACAATATGGAGTATAAATGGTACCCTACTGTGCCGTGAAATGGTGAGCAACCATTCTTCAGTTGTGTATATTCTTTCTTTCAAATCCATCTGTATTTGACAGTTTCCATGATATCTTTCTTGTTCAGTTAGAAATCTCCAACTTCCATGGCTCATATTTATAAACAATTCGGTAGGGATTATCAGGCTGATGGATTAAATTAAATACGCTTAACAGACCTCTAGCATTTTCTTGGAACAGATATATAGGATTGTTTGCACCTCGATACACTGCCCCCCCACCCCCCATTTCTCCTACCACAGCTTAGCTCTCTCACATCAATATCCTTTTCTTAAAGTCTTATTATCATTACTTTTCAAGTCAACTCTACCCCCAATGTGGGGTTCAAACTCACAACCCCGAGATCAAGAGTCACACGCTCTACAGACTGAGCCAAGCTGGCGCCCATCAATGTTATCTTTAACAAAAGTATTAATACCACGTGTCAGGCATGGTTTGCAGCACTTCACTGCATTATTTTATCCCAATCATTTAATTATCCCAATTACAAAGGAAGTACTATCATCATCCACATTTTACAGATGAATAAAGCAGGGCATACAGCCCATCCCTGATAAGGCCAAAATTTGAACCCAAGCAATCTACTTTTCGAATATCTATCATTAGCCATCAGGTTATACTGGTGTCAATGGCAGGACATTCCTCTTACGTTTCAATACAAGAGCTATCAATATTTTTATTTCATTAACTAGGTAATCTTGGTGGGATGCCTGGAGATGCACCAGCTGGCATAGGTGGGAGCATCCTTTGTGCATAGCTCCGTGCCAGAGACCATGAACGAATGTCAGGGTAAGTCCTTGGCCTGCTCTCCACTCCATCTCATGCTCCTGCTAACAGAATAACTCCCTAACAATTATGGACTTGGTTACAAACTTCTCTTTCTTTTATTCGTCTAGCCAACATTTATTGAGTCACTGGCGGGCATGAGACAGGGTGCTGTGTGAAGAGGAGACTTCAGAGGCCACTGGCACACCTTTTCTACAGGTGAAGGATGGGAACTCTTGGTGCCTCATTCAGCCAGTCAACCCGAAGTCTCAATTCCCACACCAATCATTGCCACCGCCTTCTTTCCAAAAGCCCTCCTATTTCCCCCCTCCCCCCACCTTGTATAGCTTTATCAAAACTGCCTCATCAAGTCCATAGTGAATTCTGCTTCCTTCATGAAGTTCTTCCGGGTCACCTTACCTCTATTTTTCCCTCTCCTTTGGGGCACTTATACCATCTCATGATATGGCCTTTATGTACTCATCTTCTAGATGCTGATTTACAGACATTATGAGCAGAGCCATATGCTGTAAAACCTTTAGACCCTCCCCTCCTTGGCCCCCAGCACATAGCAAATACCTGATAAATAATCATTGCATGAATTTATTTTTGTTGAAAGAAACTTACCTACCCTTGAAACCAGTCTAATGACTTATAAATTCCATAGCAATGCAAATCATATATGCCTTTGTTCGGTTTCTGAAGCTATTGCTTTACAAGGGGGACATGTTTTTATAAAAATGTCTGGTTCTATCAGTGTTTCTTGCATCATTGTAGGATATTACTTTTAAAAACTTACAAAGTAAATGAGAACACCTAACCTCCAATTTCACACACAAAAAAACAAAAAACAGGGAGAAATATCCTAGGCCCAACAGGATACAAAATCTATTAGGGGTGCCTGGGTGGCTCAGTCAGTTAAGCGTCTGACTTCAGCTCAGGTCATGATCTCACAGTCTGTGAGTTCGAGCCCGGCATCAGGTTCTGTGCTGACAGCTCAGAGCCTACAGCCTGGAGCCTGCTTTTGATTCTGTGTGTGTCTCTCTCTCTGCCCCTCCCCTGCTCACTCGCTTGCTCTTTCTCTCAAAAATAAACATTAAAAATGAAAAAAAAATCTATTAGAACCTAAGTAGGAAATGTTACCTATCTATGTGTAAGAAAAACCTCTCTAATTACCATCAAGGAAGAGCTTCAGCAAAACAAAAACCTCACTAAAACAAAACTAAAACCTCACTAAAGAGTTAGATTCTTCACTGGAATTGATAAATCTTTTCACGAATGACTGTTTTTTAACAGATGAAATATTATCCCAGAAATCTGAAAGTGAACTCTGCTTATATAGGATTTAAAATGCAACAAGGTAGTACTTTAAGCCCTCAATAATATAACCACTGTAAACATATAACTTACCCATGCTAGAAAACTGACACATCAGAATTCTTAGGGTACAGGCTCTGGTTATTTGACCATTTATAGCTAAACTAGCCCCTTTCCCACCAGGTCAGCAGAAGCTAGCTCTATGTGCCTTTGAAGGTTGGTATCTTCCATGTAGAAGGCCATTGCTGTAAATATCAGTTTTTGGTTTTCTGCAGAACAATAGAAGTGTTGGCTCATTGTGTGCTGACCCTGGAAGTGACTTTCTGAAATAAATCTATGTTGATTCACTTCAACTATACGCTCCCGAGGGGCACCCATCTTAGTGAAAGCAACAAAGAGTTCTGAACACAGTGGGGAGCCCACTGTGGAGACTCAGAACACAGTGTCTGGCATGTTATCAGCTTGTTGTTTGATAATGCACCCCTATCTCATCATCTCTTCTCTGAAAGGAAAAGCAAGAGTAAATTATAATGGAGGGCTGTGGGGTCTGGCTAACTGAAGTTTTGCTGTATTTGATACTGGACTATACCTGGCATTTATCTTGATGTCATTGAGGTATATATTTTGATAGGTAATTTTGAGAAAAATCCTACTGGAAAAATAATCTCCTTTACTGGCCAAAGTAATAGACTCAGTTTTTCAGTTCAAAGTAATAGACTCTCAGTTCAGGTCTCAGTATAATTAACACAGTGAACCAAAAGGTCTCAAAATATTCCTCTTATTGTGAAGTATTGTTGATCATTTCCCTCATTTGGTGTTAAATATGAAATGGAGTAGGAAGGCTTAAGCTAGCCTTCACCTTGAGCAATAACTCCCCTTCTGTTAGGGTAAAGAGACATGCTCTGGTTTCAGCACTTACGTGATTTTAAGCACATTAATTAACCTCTCTGTGCTTCTGTGTTCTCCCATTTGGGAAAAGAGGGCACTAGACTGGAGGGAAGCAGAGGGCTCTGACCATTCTACTGATGAGTTTTACTACTTTTCTTGCTCATGGACCTCCCTCTGCCTAGAATATCCTTTCCTACCTTTTCACCTAACTCCTTTAAAAATCAGCCCAAACATCTGTCCTTGCAACATTCCACCCCTAATTCCCTGGGTCCAATTTAGTAGTCCTTTTCTTCTACTTCCATAGTGCCCTGTGCACAGCTCTGTCTTAATGTGCATCACATGACAGAGGTATCATTGGATCACCTTTGAGTCTCCCCTAACAGACTGTCCTAACCACCAGATTCATGGTGTCCAGCACTGTACAGGGATATGACAGGCACTCATCTACATATCTGCTGAATAAATGAGTTTCTCTACAATCCCAGAGGACAGAGCTTGTGACTGAGGTTATTCATCTCCAGGATACTCGGCACATAAGTTACTTAAAGAAAGAAACTGAAATAATTTGATAAACAAACCACATTGGTCTAGTGCTTGCTGATATAAAGAAATAAACTATCACGTGAAAAAGAAATTGAACATACTGAAAACACACGATGCTAACTATGTAGGAAAAAAAAACATTAAAACCTTCACATGGAAAAATATCACAAAGATTTATACCCAATGTTAAAATGCAGTTCTGATTGGGTGATCAAGAAATATATATATTTTTTCTACCCTGTTTAATTTTCTATTTTTCAATGTGCAGAGTATCTGTTAGTTTTAAAATTCAAATCATAGGGAAAAAAAACTTATTTTTGAGAAAAGCTAATAGTATTAATTGATGTCATTTGACCTTTGCTCTTCTGAGAATGACAATATATATGCCTGCAAGCTGGGACATTGATAATATCAAACATGTCATCAGGAACATGTCTGTTTCTGGGTTTCTTTTTGTATATGATACAAATAAACATCTATCTTTTTGAAGTCGTTGTGATTTATGTCACTCTTATTAACAAATGAATACAATGCCTAACTGATTCCTGTCTTGTAGGGTGATTTTGCTAGTGAATCCAGACTTCTTTTTAACATCCTCCCCTAAAAAGGTATTCTATGAGCTGTGTGTTCCCAATGACTTCTCCTAAGTCAGGCTTCAATGAAGCCATATGTCCATAAATGGAACTTCATGCTCTCAATGTATCAAATGGAGCAGTCCATATTGAGTTTTTCATTTCCACACTGTGTCTCATGTGACTTTCCTCCAAGCCAGAACAGAATGTATAACACAAATGGGATCTGTAGCCAGACAGATAGGGATCCTAATTAATCCTGACTCCACCACTTACCGGGGATAATAACTGCCTCTCTGGTTTGGGGACTCCAGTAAAATGTGGCTCAGTGTGTGAGAACAATAAATGATAGACATAATCACATATATTAGCACCAGAACACCCTCTTTCAGCATTCTATTCCTACCATGAGGCTAGTTGGCCTGGCAGAATCAAACTATTTTAAGATGCAGGCTCACTCACTATATTTTATTTCTTCTTTCAGTACTAACTACTACTACAATGTTTTCCCTCTGGTTTTCTTTGTAAAAAATGAGAACAATCTCTTAACAAAACAAAATCTAGAATTTTAGTGGGAGAGGGAGGCCTGATGGATGGCCATGCCCTGGCCTTGGGAGTCATGGCCCTGGAGACTTAGATCAGCTCCGCCCCTGACTAGATGTCTGACCCTGGGCAATCCAACATCTTCATGGTTCTAGGTTTCCCAGTGTGTCAGTTGGGAGTCAGGTTCTGGGTTGAGTCTGGAGTCAGTGTGTGCATATATGAATCTTGGCACAGACAGTTGCCAGCTGCATGAAATGGAACAAGGTTGTCACTCTCCAATGCTCAGTGTCCTTAAATGTGCAATTCAACTAGTAACAGTCCCTCTTCAAACTGTTGGGGTGGTGATGACGTAAGCCAATGGATATAAAGGATTTATGCTTGAAACCTAAGTTCTAAATAATGACGTTTTTTTATTAGCTCCAATATGACAAGTGAGAGCATGCAATCTCTAAGAACTACTACAATTATTCTCAAAAAGTACTTTTCTCTCCTTATACTAAACATCAGTGTGATTTAGAAACAGATATTATCCAGAACTTGCCACCTGTATTCCCATGGAATTCTTACTACTTTGTGGAGCAATTTTATTAGTGAGATTTACACATGGCTTCTTATGGAAGAGCAGCCTCCATGTCCCATGACAGGTCCCAGAATACAGTCGATTACCCAGAACCACCCAGTGACTGCTGCTGGTACTCAAGCAGTACATAGCCAGAACAAGGCAGAAATAACAGAGAGAGTGGCCCGATGCAGGGCTGATGTAACCTGTTCTGAGACAGTAGCAATGAGAACAAGGCAGTCAAAATAAATGTGTGTAAGGTCACAATGAAAGGCCAACTTTCAAATTATAGGCTACAGAGAAACAAAAGCTGTTACTGATAAATGAGCTAACCAATTTGAGGATGTTAACTTTTGAATAACAACGTAAAGAAAAAAAACAAAAAACAAAAAAAAACATGGGTCTAAAAGTCCAACCTAGTATCAAGGCTGGGATCTGCAGGATCCACGTTAAGGTGGACTGACCATCTCCCAGCTGGTGTAGAAATTCAGAAGCTCAAGACTGCTGGTCTAAATATATACCCTTCAGTAGGCTTGCTGTGCTGTCTGAAATTCTCACTATAACAATCACTCCTTTGGCATAGAGCACCCTTCTGACATGCAAATGTATACCTTCAGAGGAATACCCCCTAACACCTTCCAAATTAACACATATTTATCTCTTCATCAAATGTCACCTTACATGGAAGAGTTCTGAGGGTAGAACAGGGAAGCCTAGATTTGTTGCAGAGAAAATACAGTGAAGATGGAGAAAGAGGCTTAAGTCATGGTGAGTGGACAGGACAGGTGCATGATGGTAGACAGGGTATCTAAATAGGCAGGGAAGAGTGAAAGTGTTTGGAGCTCCTATATCAATATCCTACAGAGCACGAGAATCCACTGGAAGTACATGTGAGCTGCACATTTATATGTATCAGACTCTTTATAGACCATTGAGTGCTACTTTTTCAATTCTTAGTCTTGTCCTTGTGACCCCATACAAATAGTTGCAATGGGAAATCTTTAAAAGGTTGGGGATTACACCATAAAAACCCTCATTGCTACTGGAGAGAGAGAGAAAAAAAATTAAACATCACATTGCTAGTAGGCCAGTAACATTAACATGATTAAAAGATTAAATTTGTGTATGAAGACATTAATGCAGCCATAATGGATGTTTCAACTCTTTGCAAAGTGTACTATACCTAAGTTTTAAGCCTTTCAAGGTAGCATACTCTTTAAGTCTCAGTAATGTACATGTGATTGTAAGAAAAGGATGACTTCAGGGGCACCTGAGTGGCTCTGTCCACTGAGTGTCTGACTTCAGCTTGCAGTTCCTGAGCTCGAGCCCTGCATTGGGCTCTGTGGTGACAGCTCAGAGCCTGGAGCCTGTTTTGGATTCTGTGTCTCCCTGTTTCTCTCGACCCTTTCCCCATTCACACTCTGTCTCTCTTTCTCTAAAAAAAGAAAAAAAAAAAAAAAAAAAAGGATGGCTTTGAAATTCTGTAAGAATTTTCTTTTATTTTCGAACCGATCATTGCTGACATAAAACAACCATTCATTTCTCTCTACCTATAACTGGACTTATCGCTAAACTTTTATTTTTTTTAATCTTTATTTATCTTTGAGAGACAGAGTGTGAGCAGGGGAGGAGCAGAGAGAGAGACACACAGAATCCGAAGCACGTTCCAGGCCCCAAGCTGTCACCACAGAGCCCGACGCGGGGCTCGAACTTACAAACCGTGAGATCATGACCTGAGTCGAAGTCAGACGCTCAACCGACTGAGCCACTCACAGATTTCTAATTGAGTTTACTGACAAATGACTAATCATAAAATATATAATTAAGATATTCTTAAAAACCCAGCAAAACAAAGAAGCAAAATATAAACTCCCAAAGCAAACTTTTTTTTTTTTTTTTTTAGGAGGAAAAGTAATCCATGTGCGTAAAAAAGAAACTATACATGTTAAAAAATATTTTTTAAAAGTTTACAGAACACAAAATATTTTCAGTGGATGTATTTCATTTATTTATTATTTTGTAATGTTTATTTTTTAGAGAGAGTGAGAGAGACAGAGTGTGAGCAGGGGAGGGGCAGAGAGAGAGGGAAACACAGAATCTGAAGCAGGCTCCAGGCTCCGAGCCGGCAACACAGAGCCTGATGCGGGGCTCGATCTTACAAACTGTGAGATCATGACCTGAGCTGAAGTCAGACACTTAACTGACGGAGCCACCCAGGCACCCCAGTTGTTGTATTTATTACATTTCCATCAAGAGAACAATTATTTGGATATATTTATTCTGATGTAAACAGATAGGTACAATAATGGGGAATGAGAGAGACTGAAAAGTGATCAGGCTTACATAGAAAGTTAAACTTTAAAAAATCTAGATTTACCATCAGTTGATCTCAAGTACTTCAACTATCCATCCTCTACATAATCAGGAACTGAAAACACTCATACACAAACAACTTGGTGCTATGCCTTGAAATTGTAAGAAAAACAACAACAACAAAAAAGTAATAAATGCTGTCACTGAGAAGTCTTATCAGCTTGATAAAACTAGATTTCATTCTGCGTTCAAAATTCTGTGATACAACCAGGAGCTCAGGTCAGGCCTCCGGCTTTCCACTGCTGCAGGTAATACGATTATGCTGGATCCCAGTGTTCCCACCTATCAATGCCCATCTTCCCGGACTGCTCCATGACATCGTTCCTCAGTGATAGCTTACTGGTCTTTAGTGCAAGAGCTTCAGAGAACCAAAGGTTTTATTACATTAATATGTTTCTGACTAATTCTACCTTATCTAGTTATTCACCTTAGCTTTAAAACCCAATTAAAATCTAATTTATCTGATCTCTGCATTCTGAACACTATTTGGCAACGAATCTAACAGCTCTGTAGTAACTACATTACTACACATTGAGCCTTAAGGTGTTCTAGATAATACTTTTAAAAATTGGCAAGTGCCATTTAAAGCTGCAGCAATCTAGGGGCGCCTGGGTGGCGCAGTCGGTTGAGCGTCCGACTTCAGCCAGGTCACGATCTCGCGGTCTGTGAGTTCGAGCCCCGCGTCGGGCTCTGGGCTGATGGCTCAGAGCCTGGAGCCTGTTTCCGATTCTGTGTCTCCCTCTCTCTCTGCCCCTCCCCCGTTCATGCTCCGTCTCTCTCTGTCCCAAAAATAAATAAACGTTGAAAAAAAAAATTAAAAAAAAAAAAAGCTGCAGCAATCTCTCGAAGGCCACCTCCATCTCATTTGAAGAACAAATGCTTTGTCCTTACGCAAGAACTGTATACTCTGATTTTATACCTGTGATGTTAGTTATAACTCATGTGCATGAGTGCGAATAGATCAATTGCTTTCCTCCAGGTTTGATTCACTTCTGTAAAATGTCAGATAATAAAATCTTCTGACACCTACAAATTCCTCCAACACACGTCTTAAAAATTTTCCAAATTATGAAATCTACTTGTATGTATAAACGTTACACTGAGAAATCTCAATTTCCAAGGTCAGTCCAAAGAAACCCTCATTGTTATGTTTCTGACACTCCATTTTCTGAAACTGAACAAAATAAAAAATAAAAAAAAATAAAAACTCATGTGATGTTGATACTAATTCACTTTAAAATCAAGCTCTAAAATGTAACTTAGGTTCAAATCATTACATACCTATAAAAAAAGGGGGCTGTGTGCCTTTTAAACAGTGAAATGGATGGCAATGTGCAGATGTTGCCCTCTCTGTCTTACTTCTCAGCTACTCCTTGGTTGGGAAAAATAAGAATTGAGGGCAGTGTCATTTTTCGGAGGGCCGAACACTGTTCCAGCACTTTTCACTTCTGTTGATCTTATTTAACACTACAGTGATTCTGGGAAATAGGTATTATACCAATAAAATCAGGGTAAAACAACATGCAAAAGTCAGGGAAAAAAAAATCCAGGGTAAAAAAACGTGTTCCTCAATATATCGTGACTTCCAATTCCATCCCACAGTAGGCTAATGGAATGTATGTCACAAGACATGAGCAATGTCTACAAAAGTAAATGCAAGACCTTCCCCATCAGAGTTTCTCAATGTGATCTTAGAACCCGAATGGAACAGTAAGTACCACTGAATCACTTAGAAATGCAGTCCCTTTTCTCTCTGAAGCATTCTGATTAGGTCTAGAAAAAAGTCTTCATCTCTAACTTGATACTTCAAGCCTCTCCAACATTTTCTAATCTTCCTTTTTAAAAGAGGAAGAGGGCCCAGGCAGCCTTGAGTATCTGCTTAGTATTTAATTTCATTGTAATTATTTTTGTGGTTGTCTTGCCCTTCATGACAAATGATACTGACATTCTTTTGAAGGCACTGAAATAAACCATTAACTTCTAAAGACACATGATTTTAAAAGCAAGGCTATGTACAGAAATACCGAGTAACGGGAGATGTGTGCAGATACAGTAAGCCATCATCAGAGGGAAGACATATGCCGGAAAACGGGAACACCACACAAAGAACATGGAGTAAAACACCAGATTGCCTTCTAAGTCATGAAGACTGGGCCCAAGCTTACATGCACACTGTTTTCTCAAATTTCATTTCTAAGCTTGTTATTTGGAACACTGGTAGCAGTTTCCTTAATAAAAGTGCTATACATGGTTGTTAATTTTTGCAGCCAGGCCAGAACGCCCTAGAGTGCAGCTGAACTGGCGTATATTTGAAATAAAAATTGATTTTTAAAATAAAGTGCAACCTAATACTGCTATAATGCTGATAATTAAGCAGAATTGATAGCAAACAGAATAAGAAACATCCTTGTACTTATTCTGACTGCTTGTTTGCAGGGTGGGGATCTGATTGAATAGAGTGAGGGAGGAGATTAGGAAAAGGCCTCTAGAGATCACTGGCAATATTCACTGTATCTAATTTCATCTCAAAACGAAACTGAGTCTTCAGGTCAATACTCAGAAACTAGGATAGCCAGAGTTTTAATGTTTTTTGTTGTTGTTGTTTGTTTGTTTGTTTTAAGCTCACATACGGAAAAAGGAGGGAAAAAGGGAACACAGTAAGGGAGTAATAAAGAAATAAAAATTAATAAATTTTACTCTTCAGGGTTCTTCACCCCCCTCCAAAGGCCTATATCTAATCGTAATTCATAATTGTGTATATATTTTTTAAAGGATGACTTCCAAATTGTATAAGCTTCAGACCTCTACCCTAGGAGATGCTGTAAGAGTTCTCCAACATATGAAGGAAGAAGTAGGAATATGGATGAAGAGGGGGAAAATGGTTACAGCAAGTTCCAAATGAAAGAAGTTTCCCTACACAAAATGAAGGATGCTTACAACTGAGAGGAGATGAAAGACACAAGGAGATGGGCTCTTGCAGTTCCTGGAAATAGCCACGAGGTGGTGCTATCATGAGGGTCAGCGATGGGTGGGGCAGGTGGTAGTGCTAAAGGCAGGAGGATGGAAAGAGGGTGAAAGGCATGTAATTCTGCCCTGATACGGCGCAGTCAAGAAGCTGGTTCACAGCTAGTGGATTCTCACCATCCCCCCTTTTAGCAGCAGAGTAAATGAAATAATGCAGCAAACTCTATATAAACTTTTTTTTCCCTTTACACGTTCTCTGCCTTCAAAAGCATTCACCACTGAAATTGACTTGGTGACTATCCAACAGGAGGTAAAACACACCCAGCATGGGGAACTTTTTTTTTTTTAAACGCCCTCAGAAATACTGAGAAAACTAGTGCTTTCCTGGAAAGAAAAATAGATTCAAAGAAATGTTTTCTTTGCATTTAGAATACACCGAATCGAGTATATTGTTGTTGTAAACCTTTTCAATCTGATGTCTTATTACAAATGCTTCACCAAATAAAAATAAGCCTTCCGTATTATTTATTATTAAATCTCTCTTCATTGTCACTGTACACTGTGGGCATGCAGATCGCTTAATTACGCAGGGAACTGTTACAACGTACAAGTCTGCCCTCTTCTGGACATATCCTTGGAAAGCCTAAAGAACTGACTTGCATTTAATTTTTATCTTGACAATTCTGTAAATAAACTAACGTAAAAAGGAAAAAAAAATGTCACTCAAAAAGGAAATCTCAGCAAGGCAAAAAAACAAAAGATGCATTATTTATCACTGTCAGTCTTTTGTCAATATCCTTTGGAAAATAATCAGCAGAGCCAAAAACATAATAGAAGAGCAATTTTCAAAAGGCGGTCCTTTCCCACCCCAGAAAGACTTATGTATTAGACTCATGTCTAGTCTTTATATAACTACAGTGTGACACAGATTCTTCCATTTCAAAGATATTTAAAGCTTAGAATCGCACTAGGGCACCAAACTAGGTGGGACACACTGGGCTGACCATGAGATCAACTAAATCCAGGACTCTAAAAATAAACGATGGACTCTTTGTGGTGAGGCAGTATAATAGGAGTGTGTGGGCTCTAAAATGGGACAAACTGTTAACAGGCATATCTGAGTATAACCAGTTCTTTTTACATTTCTTTTTTCTTTTTCTTTTTTTTTTTTTTTTTGGTAAATTTGAAATTATTCCTAAATAAAAAAGTTTAAAAGAAAAAAAAAAAAAAAACAGAGAGAGAGAAAGAGGATACTCCAGGCAGAGACCGGAGACTAAACTGTGGTTCTACGCCCATGTGACTTTGGACAAGATGAAGTTTCCTGGGTCTCTGGTTTCCCATCTATGAAATAGAAATAATGATTTTTGCCTAATATGGCTGTTAGCAGAATTAAAAGAAATAATAAATGTAAAGCACTCAACTCTGTGGCTGACACAGAGTTGCTTGTCATTAATGTCATAACATCATTAATGTTATGTTATTTTCACTACTGTCATTAATTGGGGAGGAGGGTTAGTTTCCATCAAGGAGATGTGCTAACTCTGGCAAACATCAAGCAAATATATAAAGCATCGATTCATGAGTTAAGGATCTATGCAATCCATAATCTTATCCAAATAACTGTGGAGACCTATTTATACAATCACCCTAAAACACCTCTTAGGAAAACTACTTCAAATCTTCAATTCATCTTTTAATATGAATTCTTGTATTCATTCAAAACTTACTTCTTTTCAGCAATGTTAAGTATATTTAGAATATAGGATAAGATTGGGGCACCTGGGTGGCTCAGTCAGTCGGGCGTCCAACTTCATCTCAGGTCATGACCTCACAGCTCATGAGTTCGAGCCCCGCGTCAGGCTCTGTGCTGACTGCCCAGAGCCTGGAGCCTGCTTCAGAGTCTGTGTCTCCCTCTCTCTCTGCCCCTCCCCCACTCATGCTCTGTCTCTCTCCTTCAAAAATAAATAAACATGAAAAACAAAATTTAAGAATATAGGATAGGATCTAACCCAGTGGACCAGATCTTCCCCTTCCACCAAAGGGTCCCATGTCCTTCCTTGGGGGCAAACAAGGAAGAGCTCCCCTTGCTCCCCTGATACAGTGCCATGTCTGCTGGTGTCTAACACTGAGCCCTGGAGTGAAGACACAGCTTTCTTCAGGCCTCCAGAGCCAGGTGCCCTCCTACTTGGCAAGCTCAAAGACGACTGGGGATGGAGCCTCCCTATGGAATGACATAAGGAAAACGGGTTTGGAATTCAGACAAATCTATTTAAATCCAAGTCCCATTTGTAATAGATCCTGTTATCCCAATCAAATTAACTTATTTGAGCATCCATTTCCTACTATCTAAACTGGGGACACCGTTAAGGCTGCTATAATAGAAAATACCATAAACTGGGTGTATTATAAGAAACAGAAATTTATTTTTTACGGCTCTAGAGGCTGAAGTCTGAAATCGGGTGACAGCATGGCCGAGTTCTGGTAAGAACCTCCTTCCTGGTTGCAGACTTCCCGCTATGCACTGAGTCCTCATGTGGCAGAGAGCAGAGAGAGGAAGAAGCAAGCTGTCTCCTCTCTCTTCTAAGGGCACTCAACTCACGCATGAGGGCTTCACCTGCATGACCCCATCGAACCCAAACTACCTCCCAAAATGCTCACCTCCTCATACCCCTAGATTGGGCAGGGAAAGGTTTCAACACATGAATTTGGGGTGGATACAAACATTCAGCCTATCACAGACAACTCAACAATTTTGTAGAGTTGCAGGGTTAAAGACAATGTGTGATTTTAAAAGAAGGCAAAGGGTTATTATTTGTGTTTTGCTGCTCTAATAATATTGTTATTACTACAAAGTCTGGAAATCAGTCCAAGTTTGTTTTTTTTTCATCTTAATTCACATCTATTCAAAGTCAGAAAAAAATAGACTTCCTTTAAAAGTTTCTTTATTTTTGATAATAGGTAAAATTAACATAGGTCAAGAATGTTTGGAGTATAGATTTATATAATTTTCAATTTAGATCTTAGAATTTCTATAGCCTTGTTTTCTTATTTTGTAAATGTTTGCCAAAACTTACAGTCATTTTATTGTAGACCTGAACCTAAAACAGAGTCCTCTTTTTTTCACTGTGGTGTCGTTTCTACTATGTCCTGTGCCTCTTAAAAATTTTATATTTATTACTAATCTTTAAATACTTAATATAAAATGTTATCTGGAAATGGATTCAAGCTGTCATAATTACTCATAAAATACTGAAGAGCTAAAACCACATTAACTGATAGAGATAAATAGACAACAAACACTTTTTAAACATGCTTAAAAGTCAATGAGTGGTGAAGTCATATAAAGAACAGAGGTTCCAGAATCCCAAAGACCTGAGTTTGAATTTCAGCCTCGCTCTTGAGGCTAGTGGTTTAAAGCTCCAAGAGACTCAGTTTTCTCATTCAGAAAATGAAGATAAAAGTCCCAGCCTAACAGCATTCCTAGGAAGATTGAATGCGAGAACATGTAACATTCTTGGCACATAGTACGTAACATTAGTTCCCTCTCCCAACCCTATTCTGTATCAAGTCTTTGAATCTATGATGTATGGGGTAATGGATACCAACTTTACATGGAAATTGTTCAATAAATACTAATGTGATGATGTTGATACTAACACAGAAATCAAAAGCCCTGTAAAATGAGAAAAGAGGAGTGCCTGGTTGGCTCAGTCGGATAAGCGTCCAACTTCACCTCAGGTCATGATCTCGCAATTGGTGGGTTCAAGCCCCACATCAGGCTCTGTGCTGTTGGTGTGGAGCCTGCTTAGGATACTCTGTCTCCCTCTCTCTCTGCCCCTCCCCAGATCACCCACTCTCTCTCAAAAATAAATAAATATTAAAGAAAAAAAAAGTGAGAACAGATAACTATAATTACTTAAGACCTCCACAGCAAAACTCTCTAAGTAGGGCTAACCCGAAGTCTACGCATAAAATCCTCTTTGGTAGCAGAGAACTGACCTGAAAGAACATGTGTTCATACAAAGGGGAATGATCTGTGAAACACTCCTTCCCAGAGATCACAGGAATCAGTGTGCACCGCGATGGCGGATTCATTCCACTGTGAGTGCCTTTGTCTGGGCTTCAACAGAGGCCTTTCATGTCCACAGCATGAAATATGTAGAGAGACGGTACAAATGACAGGATGAAGACAGAGTGACTTATCACATCTGTAATTCAGAGTGCCTAATGAAAAGTTTGAGGATTCAGGTTTTTCTTCTAACTATTCTACCGAAAAAGGGCCCTGGTTCAAACTTACATAGCCTAGTGTATGCTGAAACCAACACTCAAGTGAAATGCAAGTAACTTACCTCATTTATACTCAATATTGAGGATTATTTTAATATTGTCAATTGTGTGGCCCACAGTGCCCACAGATAGAGTGGAATGCAGTTAAGTGGCCCATTGGTACCAACAATTCAAGCTGGAACATTTTAAAAACAAATATCAAAACTAAAGATTAAATTGTAATTGCTCCCAAATTCAGAAAACATGAAAGAAAATGTGAAGGATCTCACAAACAAATGCTTCAGCACAGATGTCCCTGGCTAGAGGACAGAATCTTCAAGGATTTAAACTATCATTTCCCATTTTCTCAAATAGCAGGTTCACTCAGGGTTCCCGGTTTCATATCCTACAGCTAGCTTTCCCCTCTGCTTCTCTTTCCCTTCCATCCTTTCCCTTCACTCTAAAACTGTCATGAGGTAGTACCTTTTCAGAGCAAGGAAGGATAAACGAGCTAGAAAGGGGACAGGAGAGCCAGTTCCAGATAGCCTTTGTTGCCAGCACTTAGGCAATCCGGGTGTGCGGTGGTGAGGCTTGCTCGCCTTTGACCCTAAGCGTGCGGTGCTCATCCACCACAAGGATCTCCTGGACCTGACGGCACCCCAAGAACCTCAGCTCCGTGAGCCACCCTTATGAGAGAATCAGATGTGTGAGGCAGGGGAAACGGGCAATTCCAGACAGCCTGCATACTGAACAGTGACATCCAGACCCAACTGTTCTTGCTAAAGATGAGCAGTGAGGATTTTTGGTAGCATGACAGGGTAAGGAAGAAAAGGGATTCTGAGGTCTGGTGATCTTTACAAGATCCCCAAGTCATATTTGGATTAGGAACCTTGGAAAGCATTAAGCTGACCTTGCTTACCTATATTGCTTTGGGAACATCTGTTGATCTTTATGAAGTTATCCATTTTTCCTCTTTAGGGACTATCATCTGAAAGGTATAAACAGTACTTCTCAAACAATCTGGAGTGAGAAGCACTTTTTTTTTTCTCTCTCTCTAACTTCAGTCTATTGCAGACTGGTTAACTTTTATGAAATTCAATGAAATTGTTATGACAAAGTAAAAATGCTACAAGAAGTTTCTAAATGCTGGTAATCTCTGTACTTTTTGTGAACTAGTAATAGTTTATCAACTAGTACTGGCTCTCAGATCATACTTTGAGGAGCAAACTAATTAAGAAATATATTCTTCACAATTCCATTTTACATTTTAAAAGGAATTCCATATCTATAAGATGTAAATACAATAAAAAGACAAATTTAACCTAAATGATATAAAACCACAACTTACTGGAGAGATGGTGATACACAAGGTCTTCTAATGGCTATAAACCCCATGCACACTGCAAAGGGTTACATTGTGCAGGACATTAAAATCACCAAGTCAATTTCATGATTTAAAAAAATATGTGACCAAAATCACCAGAACATTTTAAAACCGTGTATTTTTATTGTTAATAAGTCAAACAACCTGAAGGTTGAAGATAGCAGCAAATTCCAAGTCTAACTGCTCTGTCAGAAAACAGGAGTTAAACATTTGGTTTAAGTGATATTTGCTGCTGTGGGATTCATGTTAGGTCAGGGATGTCCCAAAGAGCTGTCTAGTTCTACCTTCGATAAGAATATAGGTTGGGGCACCTGGGTAGCTTGTTTGGTTGAGTGTCTGACTCTTGGTTTCAACTCAGATCATGATCTCCCAGTTCATGAGATTGAGCCCAGCATCCAGGTCTGTGCTGACAGCACGGAGCCTGCTTGGGATTCTCGATCTCTTTGCTCCTTTCCCATTAGCATGTGCTCGCTCTCGCTCTCTCTCACTCTCTCTCTCATGATAAATAAATAAATATAAAAAAACATAGGTCATGTGTTGTTTTTTTAATGAAGTTCATTAATTTGAAGCTTGAAAAAGAATCATATTACATTCATCTTCCTATGTGAAATGACCCACATGAGGAAGGTCTTCATGGGATGGAATTCATTTGTTGGTGGCAACCTCAGAAAATATAACTGTCAATGTAGACTTTGGAGAAAACTGGCCCAGGATCTTTACCACTAATTAACAGTCAAGTGCCTTTTGGCTTCCAGAATTTCCACAGTGGTAGCAAAACTCAAAGTACAAGGCAGAAATCCAAAATGTATGTCCAAGCATAAGGGTTTACAATGATAGAAATCTCGATTTGACAAAAGTTCCATGTTCCTCCACATGCACCAACATCCAGGAGTCTTTACTGTCTCTAGGAACAGAGGCACATCTAGGGGAACCCAAAGTTGTGTTGGCAAAGAGTAAGCCAGTCTTCCCTGTGAAGGAGGATGTGGTTAGCAATCATGTTATCTCTCGTGTCAGTGAATAATTTTCCTCTTCTTTGCTTGATCTTAGCCAGGTTCCTTCTACCTAAGCCCCTAACTCAGCCAGTTGCTAGATAAGCTGCAAAACCCTTCTGTCAAGAACTGATGAATAAGGAAATGTGGAGCTGAGTATCATTTCCATTCTGATTATTTTAGAGCCCAACGTTTCCCCTGATTTTTCAAACTAGTCTCATGTATAAGAAAAACTAGACAAGTGGCAATCAAGGGACAAATACTTTGCCTTGATGATGGTGGAGCCAACCTAAGTCCCACAGATGCTTTTCTACAAAACCAGTGAAGTGATAACTTCAGGGTTGCAAGAAACCTTAAAGGTCAGTCATGTTTGAATCTCTTGTTACAGTATCCCAGCTAAATGGCCACATGTTCTAATGCAGTGTACCATCTAGGGAGAGAATGCACTGATCTTTAAGGCAGTTCATGGTGCTTCGGACCACAGAATTCGTTAGCAGGCTCTGGCTACCCAAAAGCTTTTGTGCTATATCAAGCCTAAATATTTCTTTGTCATCTTGTATACACTTTCAGACTCAAATAGAACAAATTCTTTTTTGCATAATATTTCTTCAAATATTTGAAGACTGAGGTGCACTTCTGTCTTTTCTACTTAAACTCTCCCCAGTTCTTCTAGTGTCACTGCTTTGAGCCCCTACCACCTAATTACTTTTTGAAGACTACTACCACAAATTTTCTTCTGGAATCAACTTACTAGCCATTCAATGATTTAGTCAGTTTCTAATACACAAAGATGCCTGGAAGGACACTTAGAATGTTTTAAAAGCTTTGCTGGCCTGCCAACACCCATCGTGTCTCCTCGCCAAAAGAAGAATGAGGTTGTGCTTGTACTCAGTAAATCCATGTAGGGTTGTGGTAGCCACAGATATTTCATCTATGAACTTACAGGTCATCCCATTAATGTGTTCCTTAATTTTGTCTTTTATTATGATGAAAGAGACAATATGTACCCCAAGGTCAGGAGTATGCTAACTACCACCATGTTTTTTCAGCCCTGGTTGGACTGAAATTGATCATGTATCAAGGCAAAAAGAGCATTTCCCAGGGAGATCTCAAACCACACTGAGAGGCTGAGCCTATCAGATATGTCTGCAGATACATGAAGCTGCTTCATAAATTCCATCTATATCACCTAAACTAAATGAAATTGGCCTCGGGCTGACTGGAAATCAGGCAGATCTATCACTTTTCCTGTAGTAGTTAATACTCCCTTTCTTGGATAATAATGTATCAAATATCATTTGAATCAGATTCATCTTAATCAACATAATACTTTATTTCTCGTGTCATGAATAACCACGATGTTCAAAATCTAGCTATTTGAAATCAGAGATAATGAATAGAGTAGTATGCTTCTGGACATTACCTTGAAGTATAATTTCCTTGAAGTTACACACAGTGGCTCTTCTATCCAACTGTGTGTTTCTCATTGTGTCTAGAGGAGTGATCTGTTCATAATGGATACCAAATAAATACCTAAACACTGTTAACTATTGGAAATATTACCTTGCTTTAAGTCAACTGCATGACTATTAAAACCATAGCTGTCATAGGGCAGAGACTACGAAAAGGTAGACTCCAGGTAGCACATTATCCTCAGAGGAGATTCTCGAGTTTCTTAACTGGTCTGAGATCTTTGTGAAATCCCACACTCATAACCTTTTTCCAACACACAATTTTAGATGTATCATTAAAGTATTGAGAAAGTTAAATGACCCATTCAGATTCAATAAACCTAAGACAAACATAAGTATATTCTTTTAAGGCCACTTTTTCCCAAAGAAATATGTTTTCCATTTTTAAAATAACATTTTGAAAATCATGCTCCATACATTGCACCAATAATGACCACCTAAGAGGCAGATTCTGGGTAGTTTGCCAGGCCCACTCTCTAGACTAGTCATTGGCCAAGAGACTTAGCCTGTAAGTGGACCATGACGTGTGAGATGCCGGGACTCAGAGGGACTGCAACACACTTCATACCATGAGCTTTTGGCAGCTGTCAATGTTAAATCAAAGACAAAAATGGTCTACTGTGTGAATATAATAAGGAGCAGATGAAGTTAAGTATTTACATAGTGATAAAACATCCTACGATCAAATCCAGTATGTGGCAGACTTTTAAACCCTGTTAGGTGGGTGATGGGTATTGAGGAGGGCACCTTTTGGGATGAGCACTGGGTGTTGTATGGAAACCAATTTGATAATAAATTTCATGATAAACCCTGTTAAATGACTTCTTCTTTTCTTTTTCTTTTCTTTTCTTTTCTTTTTTTTTTTTTTTTTTGGTGTAGGGAATAATATCGTCAATGAATTAGATCATCCCCAACTTAGAGACCTGCTAGTTAAATGAATAAATATGTCTCGTGAGAACATAAAAGCATTATCATTGTTTCTTCCCCACCCTCCACTAAAAATCAATCAATAAACAAACAAACAAACACAAAGCAAAGCAAAAGTAGTCATCAAGTCACTTCTAACCTTTTCCTTTGAACCTGTTTTTCTCCTTTTCATACCCCCATCTTCTCCCTAGCTCCTAGTATTATTTTCTGTCTGCACTTTCCGAAGGGTCCACTAATCTGTCTCTGGGCCTCCAATCTCCAATGTACACTCTCAGAAGCTACTCTGTGCTGTATAGGCAGGGTGGCTGTTCCACAATAATGCACAGGTTACCCAGTATCACCCCCATGCACAAACCAAACCAAATGGAACAACTTTCAATAAACAACTGCCTGCCACAATAAAGCATGCCTTTCTCAATTTAGAATTACAGTCGTCTGCAGTCTAAGGTCAACCTTCTTTTGCAAACTCTTTCTTTCTCTATTTAAAGGCCTTTTACCCAATCAAGCTGACCTACTCAGAGTGCTCAGAATGTATCCACACATTTGTACAATGAATTTTACCCTGTATTATTCTTTACACTTAAAGTACTCTTTCTCTGACTTCTCTTATTCCCACTCACCTTCCAACAGTTCAAGTGCCTCCTCTGACAAATAATTCAGGATCTTAACCCAGTTGTCCCTCTCCAAACCTGATTCCTATCTACCTATTTCTACCTTGCTATCTATTTGTCATTGTTATTTGGAAGGGACTTCATAGTCTCATAACAGTAAAGAGCTCCAAAATAAGTTCTACTGCACATCACTCTGTAGTGTTGAATCAAGTAACTCCTAAAAGATAACAGATACTCAATAAATTGTTAACAATATTCTTTCCAGTTTTAGGTGCTCAACTCTAAATTTTAGCTTTTAAATTTTTAAAGAAATAAAATTATTCTCACCCTGCCAGTGAGTAGCCCTACAGCAAATATTTTGTTACTATAATCACTTTATATAAATTTAACACATTATCCCCAAGTTTATCCATTATCATTTCCTTTTTATTTTACAGAAAACGAACAGATGGATTTACCCAGCAAGTGAGTAAGCATTAGTTCTGCTAAACTGCATTGGTATAATTCAATATATCATTACAGTGTAGGAAAAGGCCTTCAATTCATCTATAGCTATCAGGGAAGAAAATTATACACTATAAAGAAAATAAAATGTGTTATGGAGATATTTTAGAACACTGTAACTTATTTCTGCTGCAAATATTATGTTTGTGTTATTCTAAAAACTGCAAATCATGATAATTTCTAGAGAAAATAATGAAAATGATGAGTGCCAAGAGATGTGGCATTACACCTTGTCATCAGCGTCCTGTTCTTGGCCTAAAGGGCACAGCGTAGGGCCTGTGGTGAGTGATGAGAGAGGCTTCCTGGAGCAGCAGGTTGGACCAGGGACTGCTAGGAAACTCGGGGCAGAGACGGAGAGGTGACCAAATCCATTCTCACTTGTTGGAATAGACTGTTTACAGCTAAACTGGTAGCTACAATGCAGTGAACGACTCATCCTTTGTGCTCGTCTGGATATTTCAGTGTAGGTCTACCTATCTGCAAAGAGCTTACCTTCTCTATTTTATCCTAATCTTCAGATCCATGAGTATAATCACAGATTGGTCAGATACCTCAATAATTGATGTCTTACAATTAACTTTCCTGTCAATTATCTGGTTACTTCAGATAAAAATCTTAGGGGTATAAAGTATATCATTAATTTCCAAAGTCTATCTTGCCAGCAGGATCTGTTTTTTTTTTTTTTTTTCCAAGTGAAATTTTATATGAAAACCAAGTATTTAATTCAATTAGCATCAGGACTGCTCAGGGAGAGGTAGGTTTGGGGGCAGGCAGAGGGGACACTCATTCCTAGGTCCTCCTCACTCACTACTGGGACCTGAAGAAGCTAGGTCTCCAGCAAATGTAGTCTCAAAACTAATAAACCAACTTATTTTTTTCTTACCCTTAAAACATATAGACATATGCCAACTACACGTGACTTGCTAGCAAATAGTCTTTGGTTTAGTGAGAATTATTTTGTGGATGTATTTATTTTGCTGGGAAAATTTCATCAGGTGACCTGCTAATAATCAAAATATATTAGGGATACATCATAAGAACCTCCCCGATGGCTGTCTGGAATGTTAAGTGCCCCATGTCTCTTTTTCTTATCACTCACTTTGGCAGCTGGTTATAAATTTTTTTACCAATAAGAATTGATAGAAATATCAATGTGGCTGTTTATAAATCAAATCATTCAGTCACATGCTTGACAAAAGTTCTAAGGATAGAAAAACATAAGGGCGCCTGGGTGGCGCAGTCGGTTAAGCGTCCGACTTCAGCCAGGTCACGATCTCGCGGTCCGTGAGTTCGAACCCCGCGTCGGGCTCTGGGCTGATGGCTCAGAGCCTGGAGCCTGTTTCCGATTCTGTGTCTCCCTCTCTCTCTGCCCCTCCCCCGTTCATGCTCTGTCTCTCTCTGTCCCCAAAATAAATAAACGTTGAAAAAAAAAATTAAAAAAAGAAAAAAAAGAAAAACATAAGTGCCAGAGTCATATATAAAATAACATCACCGAGGGAAAAGAGCTAATAATTCACAAGATAAACTTGACTGACTTCAAGTAACCTCTAGAAAACAAACAAATTCACAATACTCCATTTACAAAGACATTTCAATTCATAAAGTTTGCAGCTCTAAATATTTTGGGAGAGACACTAAAAATTACCAGATTCTAAGAAAATGGCTGAGATAATAGCATCAATCAATCTCCATTCTCCCTTAACACAGTGGTATGGATCATAGTGTGGTGTCAGTTGCACAACTGCTGTCAGTAACTAAGAGGAAGACAGCATCAGCAGACTGAAATGCAGTGAAAGTTTCTGAAGGATTCTTTATCATGTGATAAATGTTCTGCTTCTATCATTAATTATCGTACACGAACAACAAGATCAGTATTCACAACCACACTTTCTTCAAGGTCTAAATTGGAACCAATATCTATTATGCTTTGGTTAGGAATAGCATGGACACAGAAATACAACAGAGTACCCAGATCAAATAGGTCCTCCCATTTTAAGCTTTATTCCAGGACACTAAGTTTCCCTTCTACTTTTATCTAAAACTCTCAGCTCACTTTGAAAACGCTTTGATTGGCCCAGCTCTCTTCGTCTCCTCAGTCAAGTTAGGGTGTAAAATGACATGGACCCTGGACACAGATATGGAAGGAACCTATAATCTTCCCTAAAAGGTATGGCTGAAGATGGCAGTTTTCACCCACTGATTTATAACTGCTCTTTTCTGAAACTCCATTAAAATGACCATAAAACAGTTTTCTTTTAAAGGCGTTAATCCTTAACGACAAAGAAAATAGGAGAAAACAGCGTGGCAATATTTTGATGTCAGACGGAGGTGTCCTGACTCATTTAGTAGGTCTGAGAAAGCAGAATCCTAAGCCAGCAATGGGGACCCAGTTCACACTGTAAAGCCCTCAAAGATGCACACATCTGAGGCATCAGCTTCTTTTGGAGGAAAGGGGGGGGAAGGGGAAGGTTAATAACAAGATGACTATTTGAAATTTCATTTAAAAAGCAGTTAGACCTCCAGATCCTCTCTCTTCATCTAGGCTGCAGGCAAAGGTTTGTTTTCAGGAAAGGGTAAAGGCAGGTGTTTGGACAGACATGGCTAGGTGCAAGCAGAGGCACTACACTGAACCCCTGGGCAATTATGAGAAAGCTGACGCACCAAGGCTGGCTGTTACAGTTATTGTCTCTACTGTTGTTTCCTAAAAGGTCTACACCCTCCAACTAGAGACTGAAGCCAGGAGAGTCTGCACTGTTGGGGTAAAAAAAAAAAAAAGTCAGATTTAATTGCTCCATTAACACCTACTTCCACCAACAAAGGTCCTTTTTGCCCCTCTAAGACTAATTCTAGTGGCTGTCCCAGAAGGCTGCTGTTGTCTGCTTTCTATTTGGGATTTTGACAGAGTTTTGCTAGGATCTATAGATGCCTACAAAAGAAAGACTTGTCCAGAGTCTACCATATGACTAACACTGAGAGATCTAAAGGAATATTAGGGAAAACATAACGCATGGTTTAGGGTTTCAAATGGAGAAAAAAGAGTATTAAAAATCCAAAGTTATATCTAAGTCCATTAAAATATAAATCATGAGGCAAGAGAAAGAATCAGAGAGGCAATGAAGAAACCAGGAGACTTGAACTCCAATTTCAGTTCTGTTTGTGTTACTTAGAAAATGTCCTTAACCACTTGATTTTTTTTTTTTTTTTTTTTTTTTGCAAATATCTTGCTGCTTGTTTTCCTCTAAATAGCCTGAAATGAGGCAACAGGGCCTTTAGGAAAATAAAAAAATTAAAAAAAAAAAAAAAAAGAAGAGATATGGTTTCATAGGTTTTACAAATGGTGGAAGGAAAACTAACAGATGAAGGAAAGGGAGCAAACACAAGAGATAAGAAGCATAAAATCAGGCCAATGGTGATAAAAGAGGCATTATCTATGATAAGATGTTTAGAGAATTTTATTTCTAAATGTTTCATGAAAACAGAGAAAAACACCTCTCTCAAAGTATTTTCATCTTTTTTTTGGCAGGGATCAAAAGTGTGAAATTAGTCACCAGACTGCAGGCCACTTCAGGGATTCCCTGTAACCCCTAAGTGTGCAGAATGATAACACAAGAGACAATGTTGTCTTTTTTTTCCCTGCTGAGATGAAATTTACATAATGTGCCAATCTTGTGCTCTTGAAGAACCTCAGGAGGAAAACAGGAAAGCAATGCAAATACCTGCCTGCAGAGGTCTTCACTGGTTCCATGACAGAGGGTTGGGGGGGTGGGGGGAGTGGTGATTTGGAGGGTGAAGATAAATAATAATAAATACAACTTTGAAAACATTACTGAGAAAAATGAGGGAAAGAAAAATTATGGTACCTGTCTTTGAGTCTAATGATGTTAAGTTGGGTGATTCCCCAATGTTGGCCTAGTTCAAGGTTGGTACAGGTCTGGAGGCATGAGAATCCCCTAGGACAGTTGGCCTGGTTGGGCCCTAGCGTATATGTTTTTCCCTATGTGGTTCTGATACACAAAAAAGATTTAAGAACCCCAAGGGCAGTCAGGCGAAACACTATTTCCTCTCAGAAACAGCACCCTAGAATAGTCACCAAAAGAACCTGAAACAAAAGTTCAATTCAAGGTATCAACTGGCAAAGGCAAAGCCTTGGGTTGATGCTATAAATCTGTCAGCTGCAGCCAAACCTGCAGAGTTAGGAGAAACTGAAATCAGCAATTAAGCTGTTAAGAAAAAGGATTTTGAATCATCTGTGAGACTGGGTATTTTAGTTCTGGCACGTATTGAGAGCAGAGTCTTTCCAAGGATGATAAACTGTCTTTTTACAAATGGGGGAGTAGACGTGTAGGAAGAAGTGCATTAGAGAGAGGTGAGCTTTGAAGAAAAAAAGAAAAAAAACAGCTGCCCTTCAATTTAATAGCTCACAGGTGAATTACTGGTTCCGCTTTGCTTGTCTAATTCTAAGGAATTCAAAGAAGGGATTAGCTATCCAGGTTCACAAGTCTCTTCTGAAATCCTAAATGTCCAGGCTGAGATGAAATGTAGCTCAATCAGACTTCCCAGGTGATATTCATTTGATGCTTTCTTACAAAAGTATTTGTCTCCATTCACAAAAAAGAAAACCCATTTTAAGCCCACGCTATATTAAATCAACTCCTGATGTGATCCACTGACTTATACATCAGGGGTTTCCTAAGTCACCTGCTCATAGAAATCACTCGGGGTACTTGCTAAAGTTAGAGAGTATCAATCCCTCTTTAGGAAACTGATTCCACAGGCTGGGGCTGGGCCTCTGGAGACACTTTCTAAAGTCCAACAGCTGAATTGTGACCCTTTCCTTATGTTGACTTATCTCTTGGATACATATACACAAATGCTTTAATGCCTTTCAGGAAGTCATGAGTTAAGTATTTTCCAAAGTCCCCAGCCCAGCCTGTGGAATTCTCTACAACTAAAAATGGCCCAGCTCCTCCCAGCCCCTCACATACCTCCCTCAGGGACTCATGCCCAAACAGCTCAGTCTAGAGAAATACTTAAAATGGCAGAATTAAGAATAAGCTGCTTGGTGGGACTCTTTGAACTAAAAAGCAAACAAGTGGTACATTTTGTATCATTTTTTTTTTTCTCCACTTACAGTTACTAGGATCATTTTGGGCCCCTGCCAGGGCTTTACATATAGTTTTAACTATAGGGCAATATCTGGGCACTTCAAAATAAGCCATGAAGAAGGCAAGTATAGTTAACTTTAGGTAATTTATTTGTAGTTTGGTCTAGGTAGTAGAGCAGACAGAAAACATAAACCATTTTGCTCCAAAACACTGGACTCGATGGACTCAAAACATATGGGTTATGTTGCTACTGATCTTGTTCCTTCTCTCTCCTTCCTTCCTTCTTCCTTCTCCTCATTATTATTATTTTTAATGTTTATTCATTTTTGAGACAGAGACAGAGCATGAGCAGGGGAGGGGCAGAGAGAGAGGGAGACACAGAATCTGAAGCAGGCTCTGAGCTGTCAGCACAGAGCCCGACGCGGGGCTCGAACCCACGAACTGTGAGATCATGACCTGAGCCGAAGTCGGACACTTAAGTGACTGAGCCACCCAGGCGCCCCCCTCCTCATGATTATTATTAGAGAATGCAAGAGAATTATTTTATTCAATTCAAAAATTTTTAGCAGGCTAGACACTCTAGATCCTAGAGACTGTGAACAAAACAACATTCCCCTCATGGGAGCCTAAAATCCAGTGGAGGACCAGACAATAACAACACAAAGCGATGCTGTAATTCTATAGGCTGGCAGGTCCTCTCACACAAACACACTAATGATATTAAGAGCAAGCCGTATGAAGTTTGAGAAAGAACATTCCGGTCAGAAGGATGCTAAGTGCAAAGTTACGGAGGCAGCAGTGAAACACTTAGTTCTCTGAGTGTAACAATTTCCTAAATGAGTCAAGAGAAACTTTTCAGGATGGGTTCCAGGCAGGATTAGACCCAAGAAAAGAGGCCCTTGTGAGCTTATCTTTGGAACAGCCCATCCAGGAACAAAGAAATCCAGGGTTATGGGTTTCCCATATTCTTTGAAAACACAAAGGAAAAGTTTATCCAGCCTCATGGTTCTGGTGGTGATGTACAGCCTGCTGATTTCCCTGACAGCTTTGAGTTCTTCCCCGAAACACCAGAAAGGCTCTCCCAAGAAGATCAATTGACGGATTGTGCTGTCCGGCTGTCTCAACTGGGATGGCCAAATCTGAGGACTCAGCAGTCAACTCTGTCAAGAATCTCTGCTCATTGACTAAATCAAAGACAGGCCCTTACTGTCTCATAACATTACTTGCTCTTCCTCATCATATTGATTGACCTTGTATGATTCAGAACCAACTTTCAAGCACTCAGTAGAGGGATCTATTTGATAAGGAGAAAGAAACTAGCTAGAATTTTAAGTATGGGACTTAATTTTGCTGCTAAGACAGATTTTTATTTTCATCTCCTGTTTCATTTAGTCATTTTTCTTTGTGATTTGACCTTTTCTGTTCCTTCTAGAAGTCCACTGTGGATAATGTGACCGAGACCCAAGCACAGAGTTGCTACAAGAGATAAACAGCTTTTACTCAAGAGGTTACTGCCAGCACTGCTCCAGACACCCCCAATTACCCTATCTCTTCTTTCTCCATTATTTCGGGCTTGTGGCAGCCAGGACCTTCCGGTCCCACCCCTTCAAGTAAACCCATGTTCCCCTACCATGCAACTCCCAGCCCTGCCTTCTAAGATTCCCAATCAAGTTTGACCGTCTCTGGTTCCTACATCACATTTCCAACACTCTCTTCCATTTCTTTAGAGACAGTTTACAATCTGTATCTATTAACTGCCAATCTTCAGCCCTTGTAGGTCTGATCTATAATTGGTTGTTTTAGCCAACTCTCATTCAGGATGGCTTGTGTCATTTTGTGTTTAGAAATTCTGGAATCTCAACTTCCACTCCTTGTAACTTTATCTGTAGAAATTATTTGAGGCTTGGGTTTAAAATGTGTTCCTCTAGAGAGGATTGGTATTTTCTTCTGCCAGGGAACCTGGCAGCCCAACATTCAGGATGCCTTTAAGTGAAATTTTGGATACACTTTATGTCACCCTAGAACATGTTCTGACCCCAAAACTGAGTGATGGGGAGATTGTGGTTATAAATTCTTGGTGGCATGAGAAGGGGTTTGTTTTGTTTTGTTTACAATGATCTTTAAAGACCAAGACAGCATGCATTTCCATTGCTTCTCTCTGTAGGGAAGTTTTCTCTTCTTCCACCATGCCCAAATAGTGTCACCATCTGAGAATCCAGGCTTTATACTGTGATCCTTAATCTGGCTATCCAGTGGGGCCCTAGATTTTGTCACCTGTTCTTTACATACTGTCCCATTTAAAGCCCAAGTCTAGGCCAGAAGGAATATGCAGACCTGTCTCTAGTTTGTTTTCTTGCCATTTATTACATTCCTGTGAGTCCATCCTTGCATTAAAAAGAACATTAAAAAAAATTCTACCAGGTAGAAGGAAGAAAAGGAGGGAAGGAAAAATGAAAGATGGAAAAGGGGAAGAGAGAGGGAATGAGAGAGAAAGAGAGATTGATTGATTGAGATTGCTTAGCACCTCTTTTCCTCCAAAGAGAAGTCAACATTGAGCATCTAGAGCTGTCGTGACCTTTATTGCTCAGACTTAACTCATTATAGAACCAATACTGGGAACTTCATTTTGAAAACAAGGCAAACTGCTTTTCCAAAATCTTCCTACTCTCAAGAGACCGTCAGCCAGGGGGCCTCATCTTTGCTTATCAAGTACATCCCACTAAGTTTATTGATGGATCCCAGCCAACTTTTAGGAGCTCCCAGTGTAAGTAAATGCCCTACATAGATCCCTCAGCCTGCCATAGTATTGGTCAAGCTTCTGAAATTTATGCTATGGGTGACCACTTTGAACCTTTTCAAGTAAATTTTGAAGGTGCCATGAAAACACTAACAAAAACTTCCAACCTCTAACCACTAATCCAAATTCTAATCCTAAAACCCAAGAATCACAGAATCATATTTGAGAGCTAAGGAAGAAGGCTGTATGTGTAGGATATACCAGTAATTTTTCCCAGGCTTATACCCTTAGAATTTTAGTCTGTCTCCCTGATCTACAGGGACTAGAGATATTCCCATGTTCAAGGGAGAACCCTAGTCTTTTTCTCTTGGAAGCCTAAAGGACCAGGAAAAGGCAGGCACGTCATCTACTAACTCAGACAAAGCTGTACTGCATCCAACCTCTCCAACCTCTTACAACTCAGAGGCCTGGCCCTCCTGTTGTTTACTCTCTGATTTCTCAGGACTGCCAGCTTAGTCATTTTTCTCCAAGGTCTCAAAAAGCCCATTTAAAAGGAGTCTCCTTTGCCTCCAAGATTATTTGTCAGTAGTGTTGTCCACGGTATTGCCCTAAACAGGGCCACACAGCCAGGTACATTTCTGGCAGCTCAGCCCCCATCCAGACACACCCAATGATGCTTTCCCTTATCTATTACACTCATTATCTCCAAAAAGCCCTCAATGCATTTTACAGAATAGAGTTTTTATTTGAGGTTAACAAAACAGGGACACAAGAGCATTGGGGAGAAAATGGAAGTAAACATGACTTTCACACTTAACTCTCTGGCTGCCACTGCCTCATCTGATCTCTGAATGTTCCCAAAGGTAAATTCTATTACCCACCTGATAGCTGAAAGAGTTGAGGCTCAGAGTCTATCCACTTTGCCCAAGTTCGTGTCAGATACGAGGGACAATACAAAGATTTGAGAACCTGGGTGTATAGGTCATTACAAAGCACAGGCTTGTAAACTCTGCTAAACTATCCATAGTGGGGAACATGGTAGAGTTTCATGTAGGAAGGGCCTTTCCTGGCCAAGAGATGGCATGTGAGATTGCATTAAGAATTGACCTTGATGATCGAAAGGAAACAAATCTAGTCAGACCTATCTGTTCTGGGATCCTGTAAGTCATTCAATTGCATGTAATGAGCTGATAATAGGTAACAGCGAACATGTATACAGCACAATATACTTTTCAAAGGGCTTAACACCCCTACCAGGATAACTGCCCCATACTGTGCATTAAGACCAAGGAGACCTGGCACGCTCCCATGAGGACTAGATGTTACCCATACCAGTGTTCTGTGCTAACCAACCACCCGCCAGTCTCCATCTCTTCCTGGAGCCACTCAGAGCACTCTAGCACTCTGTGGCACATCTGATCATGGCACGATTTCCCTCACCCTCATTACTACCCCTGGGAAGATGTCTCCCCAACACAGCTGGACATTCTCCTATCACCAAAGCCTGAGCCAGTGCTGCTCTGCATACCTCCCCTTAACACTCCCTTGGCCTTCTGAGATCCCACTGCAGCAAACTCAGTTGAACACCATTAGAAACATAATCTGAGGGGCACCGGGGTGGCTCAGTCGGTTAAGTGTCCAACTCTTGGTTTCAGCTCAAGTCTTGATCTCACGATTCGCAAGATCGAGTCCCACATGGCGCTCTGTGCTGATGGTGTGAAGTCTGCTTGGGATTCTCTCTCTCTCTCTCTCTCTCTCTCTCTCTCTCTGCCTCTCCCCTGCTCATGCGACCTCTTCTCAAAATAAATAAACTTAATTTTTTTAAAGAAAAAGAATATGCTAAGAATATTTTAAAATAATGTGTTACTCTGGACAAGTACCAGCGTACCTCCGGAAGTCACACTGAAAACTTCCTAAAAATGGAGGCAAATGGGAGTGCAGTGTAATTCAAAGATGAAGTCTCATGTGCTATCCAAAAGACTTCTCTTCCCAACCGTATTTCTTAGAAGAGTAGATTCAAAGAACAGATTTAGACCTTAGGAAAAGGGTTTGGTAAACTAATTGTACTTTTTCAATGTCTGAGCAGGGAATACCAACTAAAAAGCAATTTAAAAATTATCTCTTCATAGAGCAAAAGTTTCATACAAGAAGCATAATTGCACAGATGAATCTGAAGCTCAAAATTCATGGAGATGAGAGCACTGACCACATTTGAAGGCACAGAGTATAAAGAGAGAGAGAAGAAAAAATGAAAATAAGGAGAAGACAAGGAAAACCTTCTCTCCACAGACATCAAATTAGGATATTGGAAATCCTTCCCTTGAATGGAACTTCCAGTCCCATTAAGACAGCTCTAAAGTTCCTCTTAAAACAGAGGCCTTTTATAGGCAAGTATGGGCAACACTGGGTCAAAAAGGGCCCACGAGCATTTTCAAACATTACTTTCTATTTTACATTAAGCCAAATCTTTTGGTAGAGACACTTGTCATCAGCTGAACTGGCATCTGTGAATTCCACCCCCTCTTCTACATAGTCACTGAAGGGACAGAAATGAGATGGCCTACCTACAACTGGAAGCAGTTTATATGTGTAAGTAGCAACTAGCCTTATTAAGTGATAACAGCTACTCAGCCTTTCTTCTATCTCCCCACCGGAGAGATATTTGGCAGCACAAGAATTTCTATGACAAAGTTATCTTTCTGATGGCACTCCTTTTAGAAGCTTTCAAGGCCTTCTCCGGGACCCTAGATCAAATCCAACTACTGAACTTGCCCGCTGGTTGTCCTAGACCCCTCTCTGCAGTACTATCTATAGCCAATTTAGGGAAACTCTGATAAATGAAAAGCAAGGTTATACAGAAAAACCAACACAATAAAGAAAAAAAAAATACACCTATGAGAAGTTTAAGTAAAACCTCAAAGGCATTTAAAATGTCTTCACATACCGAAGTTTCACTGCATGAAATTCTCAGCGATCCCTTTAAAGCACCTAAACCGTAAAGCTGTGCCACCTCACTGTCTCACTGTTACCTCGGTTGTACTTTAGGTCTAGAGCAATATTCTACGCTGCCAGCATGAAAAGGCTTCCCTACTTCTCTTTCCCAACACTCTTCTATAAGACATACTGTCGGAACGAATTGCTTCACAATGAATTATTACATATTTATATAATAAAATGCTAAGCAGCCAGTAAACCTAAGGTTAGAGAATTTTACTGATATGGTAACATATTCACAAAACATTAAGAAAACAGATTACAAAATACCATACACAACGACTCTATTTTTTTTTTTAACTCAAGGTATAATATGCCTATGTGTTTCTCCACGTGTGAACAAATGTGTCACTATTGAAGCTTAAAAACATTGGAAAGACATATGCAAAATTGCTCACAATGATTATATTTAGGGGTGACAGCTTAAATATTTTTTTTTTCTTTTTCATCATCTACAATAAACATACATTTCTCTTGCATCTGCATCATTAGAAAACAAACGACAACAAAACAGCATACAAGCTCACTATTTTCAGAGTTCCCTCCACTCTGGATATCACTTCACGTGTTACTAATATACTTTTGAATTCTGGAGCCTTGGTATGGTATAGGACCTAGTTTGGGTGGAGCATGAACTTTTCAGACCTCATTTCAGACTTCATCCCTCACAAACTGGACCCACTGGGAACCCTCTTTACAACCAATTCCACTCTTTGGCAAAGGCTAAGACAATGATTCTTCAGACACTTGTAATGTGTATATACACTCCCACATCAGCTTTTAACATGTGCATTACATTAGTGGTTTACAAATTATCCCCAGGGATCCACTTAGGTACCTTGGGAGGTTTGAAAAAAGTTGGATTCAAGTATTTGGTAAAAAATATATCATTTTAACTACTTATAAAAATACAATTAAAAAATAACCTGACACATTTTAACATAGCAGAGACAAGTCATTACTTTATGCCACCTGATTCTCTGCCATCATTATGCAATTAAACTTTGATGGTTTAAAAAAAATGATAGTTCGGCATTAGTCTTAAAAACAATTTAGAGCAACACAGAGTGTCCATGCATGTCAAACTGAACCAGACCACACAGCACCACAACACACAAAGTCCAGGCACATATGATTATCACATATTCTCACCGAAACCTGCCAGCAAATGGTGCACAAATAAGTAATGGTTTAACACATCTCTCTATTGTTCCACACTTAGGTTTAGTAGTGAGACTAGTATACTTTGCTAGTCTTTTATAAGAATGTGAGTAGTTGGATATTTTTGGTGATACAACTTTGAAACAAAATTTTTCTACTTCGCTCCCTTTCCAAATGCAATCTGTCTAGCAAAGTATCCAGGCATTGCAAAGTGAGCTCTTTACAAATGGTTACACCTGAGAAAATTGGAATTTTCTGTGCAAGCAAAGCCAGATGAGCATACCAACTAAAGATACCACACAGGGTGGCTGTTAGAGCCGCAACTGCGATTCACACGGATAGATGTCCATTTTGTGTTCATAAAACAGACACATTTCTTCCCAACACTCTCCAAGTGAATTCCCATTCCATTAAAGTGAAAGTCAAATTCCATGGAACGCAGCACAAGCCCTGGGTAATCAGACACATTGTAACCTTGCAGAACCGCTTTCTGCTGGCCCCACTCATTCCTAACAGCCATGATCGTGGGCCCATGAAGGTTCCTTGGCACCTGCTCCCAAGGTGCTTAATCTTGCTGTTACTTTCACCTCAAGTGCTCTTTGCTACCTCACCTCCAGAAGGTCTTCGAACAAAAGTATCTGCTCAATGAACACTTTCCAGGCCATCCTTATTTACAGCCACACCCCATGCTCTGTCTCCCTGTTTTACATTCTCCTGTGTCACTTGTCATCATCTGAGAGGGCCTTGGTGCAAATTATTGTCTCCCCCAACTAGAGGGTAGAGAACAGAGAATTTTGTCTATTTTGTTCCCTTCTATAAGCCAGGAACTTAGAACAGCGCCTGGCCCAAAGTAGCCAAAACACATTTGTTGAATGGATATAATATTTGAATC
This sequence comes from Leopardus geoffroyi, assembly GCF_018350155.1. Taxonomy (NCBI): domain Eukaryota; kingdom Metazoa; phylum Chordata; class Mammalia; order Carnivora; family Felidae; genus Leopardus; species Leopardus geoffroyi. The sequence goes on along the minus strand of NC_059336.1, from coordinate 95,396,635 downwards.
CACCATAAAATCCTTATCAATAAAATACCATGTCTAATTGTTGCCTATCTTAGGACCACTTTTAAGATTTTTTAATGAAAAAATTTACTGCCACAGGAAAAAAAAAACTGTCTAAAATTGTAAATTACAGAGAAAAGTTTATGTCTTCATTATAATCTGACACTATTTATAGTACTCAGCATAATACTCCAAGCACCACTCTGATGGCACTCATCCAAAGGCCACACACATCTTTTGGAGAAAGAGTCATTATCAGTCTTAAAATATGGACAAATACGTTCTATTTAAAGGAGGATTCTTTAAAGAACCTTCTCATTTGGGCTTACATCACCAACTTGACAAAACAAGGCGACGCAGGGATTTTATTTTCTATCACAGCCATACTCTGTGACCATAATTTTTGCCACACGCATCTGTTTACCCAGTGCTTTTTTCTCTTACCAGTTTCTCTGAAGTGCCTGATTTTTGTTACATCTTCAAATCATACACACACACACACACACACACCAATTTGTATATACCTTTGTGAAAATAGCTAACGCACAATGCTAGCTCCTGAGCTCCATGGAACCCATGGCACATGGCCCATGCAGACACCTTCCCCTAATCACTTAGTACACAGCTCTCCCTCCCAGTCTCCATCTCCCTGCGCTGGATATGGCTCGGCATTTCCGAGATTCTACAACAGCTTTGCCTACAGGTGAGCTTCACAAGTTGAATGTTCATCAGTGAAAGATCAGGACATTTTTAGAATCCTCAAGTCTCCGTTATGCCCATTTTGAAATCTTTTCTTCTCCATGTAATAAATACTTTATCCTAATGATATTGTTTAGCTCATTAAGATGAAAATCTGCAGAGTGATAATTTGATAATACATTTACTCCCAGAGCTCACAAACGTTAAAAAGAAGTGTCTTATCACCAACAGCCTAGGCACCACTAATTTACTGGTTACTGTTAAATACAACAGACTTTCCAGTCAAGGCATAGAGGTGTGTGTGGGGTTTATAGTCCTATATGCCATATCCAAACATAAATTGGTATTTTCAAAGTAGAAATGAGAGCACTGGGGAGATACATAAAGCTGATGCAGCTGCATCCAGTTCTACCTGGAAACCACCAAAGAAGCGTGAAGCTACACAGGTTACATCAAAGTCAATAGGAGGTATTTTAGCTCAAGGCTTTGATCCTGATGGTTCAAAATGAAGAGAATTTGCACACGCTGAAATTTAAGCACGAAACCCGCCCATGTATTATCTGTAACCATATCAAAGTAGAAACCAAGTTTTCATAACACAAAATACAAAACATTCCTGTATCACAAGGTTGTGAAGAGAAAAACAAGCACCTAGAGTCAATACAATACAAAAATCCATAGCTCTGCTGATCTATAGGAGTTTACACTGAAAGGAAAAAACTTCTACTTCACAGGATTCTAGACACCAACCTGAAAATTGCATGTCACTTCTCAATCAATTCTCGTTTAGTCACGTTCTGTGATCACTATTCACAGGAATATACTTTTTTTTCCCCTGAATTATTCATACTGACATCTTAAGCATCACTGTGATCTCTGTTTCTACTTCTTCTTGGGCAATAATCCTTCATGGATAGAAATACCAGTATGCCTTACTATAAACCAAATTCCATACGCAAGTAAGTAACCTACTGCTATTCTGTTAAAAACAACAAACATAGAGTCCCAGATTTTATAAGCATTCTTTCTTGTTAAATCCACTATTCAAAAAATTCACTCAGCATAGGAGACAGTGGCAGTCAATATTTCTAGCTTTACTCAGCGTAGCACCCATAAACCAAAGTCGCAGAAAGTATTGGCCATCCGTTGCCATATGGAGAAATCCTCATAAGCATCCACATTAGACATCCATACCTTATTCTTTGTGTGCTGGAAAGGGGCAAGTCTTCACAAATCAAAGAATCTGAAGGTTGATGGAAAGGAGACAAATTTTTGGTTTTCAGGTTGTAGGACATTCTACATCTTTTTGTTTTCTAGGTCAAAGCTCTCTGGAGTCTGGCAGGAGCAGACAGTTCCTGTCAATGCTGACTCCTGGCTCTACCCGTAGGCTGCAGGTCAGCAGGGTTGGGGGCAGGTAGTAAGAACTATGGGGCTGGAGGGAGGCCAGGGTTGACTGCATTGTCTCAGTGCTGCCTCATGGTGCTCCAACAGGACCCAGCATGGGCTTCAAGAGCCATGAGCAGATTTTCAGTGTCCCTGCTCCCTGCTTGACCACCATACAGAGCATTCCTTCAACATGTGATGTCAAGACCTCACTGTACCTACATTTTGCCACTTTGTGAATTCTCTCAAACCTAGGAGTCCAGGTCAGGAGAAACTCCAGATCATTCATGGTGTAAGCAGTGGGCACCACCCACATAATTTTAGCTGAATGAAGGTAGCAAATCAATACAAACATAATTCAGTGCCTTTCACAACCAAGAATACGGATTTCATCTTCTCTGCATAGTTTTCAGGTCTGTAACGACCATCCCACTTTACAACTGTAGGAGAGGACAGCTACTGCCTGTGCCGCAAAATCGCTGTATATCACTAATACCCATTTGAAGGCCTAGAGATTGATTCTCATAAGGACTTCCAGCTGCACAAGGAATCAATACTGCCTCCATGTTGTACTGCCGCTGGAACCTTTCCACCTAAACCAAGCATGTACAAACATTTGATAACCTATTATGCTTATCAATGCCTCCTAAGGACAACGATGAGCATCTATAGCCACCCTTTGTACAGGAGGACTTCATTAGATCCTCCGTCATTTCCATCCACCATCCTTTTTTTACCGATTGCCATCTTACCTCAATCCAGGGTCAGCCATCAAAATGACCACAAAATCATTCAAGTAAACAGCCAAAGTTTTCACAACAAGTCTCTTCCACCACTCTCTTCCCCGCTAACAGTGCATCCTGAGCCGAGCTCAGGACACTACCCTCCCTAAGCGGTTCTTCAGTCTCACCTGACTCTCTCCAGAAAACACCTGTCCCCTCGTCCTGCTATGCACGCTTTCCTAAAAGCCACCAGACGGTGCCCAAACCCACCAGACGTGGAGCCCCGGAGCCCAGGACTTACGTTGTTCATGTACTCGCTGAGCAGGTCCTGGAGTGCCTGCCGGACGGCGTTGCACTCAGCCACGATCCTCTCGCGCCGGTCATCACGTGTGCAGGACGAGTCTGCCATGAGAGCCGCGCCACTGATGATGCTCTCCAGCCTCTCCTCTAGGGACGGCCGGAACCTGGCCTCGCTGAACGTCATGGGGTCCAGGATTATCTTATTCTGAAAGCAGCACCATGAAAGAATTAGAGAAGAGACGACTGCCTTTGCACACTGTTTTCTAAACCAGAAATATCCAAGGCAAGACTCTCCATAGAGAAGTAGCTGGTTGCTTTGAGAGACACCAAGGTGGCCTTGACCAAGTAGCAACTGTGTGTAAGAGACTCTCCCTTAAATCTAATCTTCAGGGAGAAAACAGCACATCTTGTTTCAAGAACATGTTCTTGGAAAAGGCTATCCTCAATCAAAGAGTTTTCAAATGAGATTGTGACACGGGTTTTTGTTTTTTTGGTTTTTTTTTTTTTTTTTTTTACATGCATAGCCTTCAGGGAAAGCAAACTTTATTGTAGCACTTTGAAGGATTAAGGGAAGATTTTAGAGGCCCAGAGCTGAACATGATTTGTAATCAATAACTTAAAGATGCATTAGTGGTGACTAGTGTACATGTTCTATCTACTTCATGAGAAGTGGGGAATCCCAACAAAGGAAGCCTTGTGAAACCTTGGCAAATAGCATCCAATGGACAGATACTGTACAGGTTACTTCCCACTAGACATGAACATATTTTGTATAAAAAACTAGTGTTCTAGAAAAAGCTTCATTGTACGTATGTGGAATTTGTCACAATTAACTGACAGCATCATGATGGAGACACTAGCATGTTCTGAAGGAGCCTACCTAAGGGGAAAATAGAGATACTTCTTTACACGAAAGTGTTGCAGAGAATTTAAGCTTCACTTTGCCCCTGCTAAATCTGAGGAGCTTGGAAACACCTAAGTGGGGATATCCAGTGGTGGACAGAAATATGTATCCAGAATTCAAGAGACAGATTAACCTGTATGAGGACCTGGGAATCATTAGGGTTATCGGGACACAAGGCAGTAACTGACATACTAATAATGTGAATAGAATAATAAAACCAAATAAGACCCAATGAATACCAATTCCTGGGGGGTGCAGAAGGATGGGAGTCAATAAAGGAGATCATAGAGGCCCCTGGGTGGCTCAGTCGGTTGAGCGTCTGATTTTGGCTCAGGTCATGATCTAACAGTTCATGGGTTCGATCCCCGCATCGGGCTCTGTGCTGACAGCTCAGAGCCTGGAGCTTGCTTTGGATTCTGTGTCTCCCTCTCTCTCTGCCCCTCCCCTGCTCACACGGTCTCAAAAAATAAATAAAACCGTTAAAAAAGAATTTTAAAAAAAGGAGATCAAAGATAGAGAAATAGCAGAACCTGGAGAATATTATTCTCAGCAAGTCAAGGGAGTGGAGAGACATGAAGCGTGTGATAACAACTTGAAATAGAGGCAAAGCGGACTTTTCCCAATGGTTGGTTTCCACTGGGGACCCCTTTTCTGCTCAGAACAAGGAAGATCATTCTAACAATGTTAAGTAGAGTGCAAAGACCTGCTGTAGCAAATGGTATGCTCACGTTCACTGGAGATGCACACTCAGAGGCCCAAGGACCTGAGTGGTGGTAATGGAGTCAATGGTCTAACGACCCTAGGATCCTATGGCAGGACTGCCATTTCATTGCTATGTCCTTTGATCACATAATTCCTTAAATGTTCGTCAAATTTTAAAAACTCATATTGCCTACTAGAGTGCTGAGTGCTAAAAAGACAGCGGAGACTATGAAAGACACTTGTGTGATTTTTTTCTAAAGGAATATAAAATAATTGCTTAGTTTTTACTAAATAAGTTTGACTATGTGCTCTGGTAAAGTGTGCCCTGACCCTCCAAAGTATCCTAAGGTAGTTGCTGAAATTTGTGCTCAACACATCAGTGGCTCTGACTCTCTGATTCCTGTTATAAAGGAAGATGCTGTCAGCACAAAGGCTAGGAGGTCCTGAGGAATGAGTGCAAGCAGGTGGTGACTTGGAAGAAAGAAGCATCCACTAGACAGAGACTAGTCTGAGGTCCCCTGGCATCTTGGATTTCCTAGGTAATTACTCATTGATCAAAGCTTTCTCTTCAGTGTAGAAGGCAAATGCACGAGCTTGTGCAAACAGAAGATAAGCTATCCTGTAGTGGGTTTTGGCTTAAAGACCAGCTTCACATTTGTGCTTGGATCTTAGAAAGAAGATGCTTCTTACTTAACTCAGAATAGTGCTACTCAGACCCTGTATCTTGTACACTAGTAACCCTCCCAACAGTGTCAAAAAATCACGAAGAGGCCTCGGTATAGTGGATGGCTTTGCAGGGTATATCATGATGGGAGATTCCCAAAGGAAGGCTGAAAGGAGAATATTGGTGTTCCTGCCACACTGGCTATCTGTACCAGAGCTGTGTCTGCAGTGACTCTTCCCAAGGGCGTCCCTTTGAATTCTTTCTCACTCCCTCTTTCTACTGCTTTTGATTAATGCATTTATGATAATTTTATCATGTAACATGCATTAAGTACTGATATTCTAACTAAACACCTGATGAAGATATAATCAGACTATTTTCTTTTATAGAGATTATTGATCTTCAAAGATTTTTTTTTCTTTTAGAGAGATAGCACATGTGCATGAGCAGAGAAGAGGGGCAGACGGAGAGAGAGAAGGGAGAGAAGGAGAGACAGAGAGACACAAGGAATATCCCAAGCAGGCTCCAGGCTCAGCGTAGGGCCTCATGTGAGGCTCCATCCAACAACCGTGGGATCATGACCTGAGCCAAAATCAAGAGTCAGATGCTCAACCGACTGAGTCAGCCAGGTGTCCCTCTAAGAACTCTTTTGCAGAAACTCCTATTCACATAAAACATAATGAAAATCATTCGTTCTGCTTAGAGGTTTCAGGAGACTCTTCAGCATCATATACCAGTTCTATCACAAATTTTTTTTTATTATATGTTGTACTAAAAATATAAAGAAGTGCCAATTTGATGGAAATATACAGAGGTAAATTTGAACTCTTCAGTAAGAGCAACTGTGAAACAGTTTCTGTGCAGAACAGAGGAAAATGTACTACTGTCATTAGAACATTACTTCCTAAATTATTTTCCACGGAACACTGAGCTTAGAGATGTAATGTTTTGATGAAAAAATAAGGTTTCCCTGGCCAATATGTTTTGAAAATACTGCAAGGCTCAGAGGAAATTATCACATGACATGCTTTAGGGGAGTTATGCATTAAAGGAGTCAGTTTACAGCAGCATTCCTCAGACCTGTTTGAGCAAAGAGAGGGTTCCGTTTACAATGTACGCATTACCTAGGACAACCCAACACACTTTAGGAAACATGGAAACGTCAGCGGAATGATCTTCCCCCTTGCCACGACCCAAGGCTGTCATGAGAGTAAATGCACCAAGGCAGTGAGCTTGAAAAACGCCGCATAAAAATTACACTGTTCATCACATTTCTAATGGAATTATTCATTATTTATAGATTACAGGGGAAAAACGTTTCAAACAATTTCCCCGGAAAAGAAACAGTAAATGTACAATATTCTCTTCTGTATCTGGGGTGGAGACAGGAAGCATTGCAACGATAGACAGGAAGGGCTGCCAGGGAGAAGCCACTCAGGAGAGAACAGGCATAAAGGTAAAGGGAAGTGTGCATGGGTGTGTGTGCATTGCCTATGTGTGTTTCTGAGTGGGTGGCTTTATGTTGTATGTAATGGGCGGAGGGGGATGATGTGTGGTGTAAGGGAGGGCTCATGAGCTGGTTGTGTAGATGATGGGTATGTGTTCAGAAAACTGGCCAGATCTCAAACAGGCTTTAAAAAATAAGAAAACACGCACGGACACACACACAGCCAAATGAATCCAGAGGCTTAAGGACTAGAAGAAAAGACTCTATTTATAGTTGCTAAAGCAATAGGAAAAAAACCTCTCAAACTGAATCCTGATCAAGAAATAGAAAGAATGAATGTCAAAGCTGAGAGAGGGAGAAATATTTGCTTCTGCAGTATTTGGGAAGGACTTAAACACCTAGCAGGTGTCTCTGTTAGCACACTTCAGGGTCATTTCAGACATGTAAAAAGCCTCTCTCCTGCATCAGTACAGCCTGTCTTCGACTCTCTGTGCGGCTGCCCTCTTCTGGCGGGAAGGGGCGTAGCAGCGTTCTGGATCAAAACTCTCCTGGTCATGGAGTATTTTAAGTTGGTAACATGCTAACACCAGAGAAGGGCAAGGCCAAGGCTTTCTCTCTGCCTTTAGACAAAGGTGCGCCCCTGTGATAGAATTTTATACTGTTTCCTACTATTCTGACTTATTTTAATCCACTGAGATTTTACATGTTAAATGTCTAAGTCTCTTGTTTGCCTTCTTTAAGCTCATTTAATCTTTTTATCCTTTTGATCTCTTAGTTCCATCTTATATTGTCATTTTAGCTCATTTTAAAATGGCAGGCCTACATTTGTCAATCTTCTTCTTTTTAAAAATGAGACTTTAATTTCTTTCTATGTCCTCTATTTTTATTCTGCTTTTTTGACTTGCATAATATTTTGTGTTTTGTGAGTTTTACTTATCGTGTTCTTTATTAACATCTTTACTTTTAGAAAATGATTGTTTCATTCTTACAGTTTAAGGAGTGGCAATTGGAAAGAAGAGCCTTAAAGACAGCAGCCACAACAATTCATCCCTAAGCAAAGAAGGCTAGGATTCTATTCTTCCATCAAGTAAGTCAGTGCAGTAATGATCTATTACATAATTGATCGCCCATTATTTCCACTGTTGAATTCTATAAAAAATTTAACCTGAAATAATTTAGGAGTCCATACAGTTTAAGACCAGTACCCAGAATAATACATATACCTTCTTCACCTCACATACCGTTATTAGAAGACACCTGCTTTTGAATCACAGCTATCGTCCATTCTCTCTACAGGGAGTTATGTGATCTCGGTTTCAGTACAATCATGGGATAATGAGTCATGCCTGATGCAGGCTGGTACAGTAGGAGGCAGCAAAAAGACCTTTGTAAAGCAAGAGGCTGTATACATTACAAATGGTTTGAGAGGTCTACAATTCTGTGCCCTTGATATTACTATCTCTATCTAATGGAAGAGAAAAAAATGACACCAGGGATGTTGTGCCATGGTCATTCAGGATTTGACCTCAGGATTGGAACACAAGTCTTTTGACTTTAAGCCCAGCATTGCTATATCAGATTGGCTGAAATGATTCTAGGATTCTAATTAATCACGATCATAAAAAAAAAAAAAAAAAAAAAAAAAAAAAAAAAAAAACTATTTCATATGTCAGCTATGCAACTCTCCTAAACCAAATATAATGGCATGAGTATCATCTGTCATACTGTTTTCTTTTGTGTCGTGTGGGTCACCTTGTCCAATAACTAACTGAGAGTACAACCATTCATTCCAAAATTGGTGTCAGTTGGTATGGATATCTGAAGGCACAGACTAAATAATCCTTTATTTCAAGAGGTTTACTGTCCACTCAAAAATAAAACCAAAAGCATGCACAACCAATCCTAATTTGGAAAACATACCAATGATGCTGAGGGATCACTGAGTAATGGCAATTTTGGAGGTGGGAGGTAAAGACATGTTTCCAGAGATTATCCCTTAGCTGAGGCCTGAAGCAGGAAAAGTACTTGACCAAGCAAAGTCAGGGGCAGGAATTGGGAACAAATGCTGGAGATGAAGGATATCATGGCATATGAAGAATATCACAAGAGGTTTATTGAAGCTGAAGTGTTAAGCGTGAAGTCACAGGTTTGGTGCCATGGAGGTGCCCCAATCAGTTCTCCTTTAAGAGAAATTTCCACGCGAGCAGTTAATGGACTGCTTCCATCTGTGCACCTATAGATCCGTCACCGTTTCATAAGAAGCCACACTTGACCCCAGGTAGCCTTTGTCAATTGCCAAGCCCAATCAGGCCGCTTTTGCATGATGGGGACTTGCCCAACAGGCAACCTCTGCTCCTGCTCTGGATTTTCCTCTGGCCTGAGACATTGTCACAACTGTGTTGAGGCTCTTCCTACAAAATCCGTTTCTTCTTGCTCTCCTTACACAAGTGTTTGACCTGCACTGCAGTCAAAAATCTCTCTCAGCTGATTCTGCTGGTCCTCTCCCACTTTACCCTTCACAGGAAAATCTTCCTTATGTATCTGATCCCACTTACCTTGGCATTTGCTTCTCCAAAGATGTGAATGGACCAAAATAGGAACAGGAGACAGAGTTTGTGAAAAGAGCCCAGCCACATTGAGAGACTTCTATGCCATGTTAGCAAGCTTTCACTTTGTCAACCCTACGTCAGACAATGAAGAGTCATCAAGAGTTTGAAACATGAGAGTCATATAATCCTGGTTGGTTTTAGAAACCTTCCTCTGGCAGTTAGGGAATTAGCTTTGGCAGGACTAAAAGAATTCTTCAGAGCAATTGCCAAGCCTTTAGAACCCCCCCCAAAAATGGGGAGAGTACAAGATCGTATTTATGCAGATAAAGAGTACATATTGCAGGACACAATTCAACCTGCAAAATTTGAAGATATACATCCTATGAGATAAAGAAGAAACCATCAAAGATAAAACCTAAATTTATAGCATGGGCAACATGCACAGGGCAGGAGCCAGCAAGCTATATCCTGGATGTCAGCTTCCTATTTTGTAAATAAAGTTTTACTAGAACACAACTAGGCCTGTTCATTTACATACTGGCCATTTTCACACTACAATGGCAGGACTGAAACGTTTGGACAGAGACTGTGTGGCCCACAAAGCTTGGAGTATTTACGACTGATCCTTTAAGAAAACATTTGCTGACCGTGACAATCATAAAAGATAGCAGGTGAAGAAGAATAGGTTTAACGTGCCTGTGTTTCATTTACGTGGAAAAGTCTGGTGGAAAGTTGGCTGTAAGGGTATGAAAAAGGGCCGTCTATAAAGATGCAGGACCATCAGAATAAAGGCGGGAGCAGAAGCCATGAAAATGGATACGATATCCCCAGGGAAAATAACAGCATGAATAGTGAGTCCAAGACACAACATCAGGAAGCCCTCAATGTATAGTAGACAAAAGGAGCTCACAAATGATACTAAGAATGGCCAGAGAGTTCTGACTAGATCCCAGAGATTTCATGAGCACAGTTGACAAGGGAAAACAGGAGGGAAGTCTACAAAGAGAGCAAGTAAGATCAAGACTGAAAATACCCATTGAGTTTGAAAGCTAAGAAGTTACTGGTGATAAATCAGGCATTCATGTGTGCATATCTGTGGGCTGTACACATTTACAAATACATTAATCCAAAAGCCACAGACTCAATGTAAAATAATAGAAGCAATCTGACTAATGTTGAAACAAAAAAAAATTGCAAATTTATAAAAATTATTTAATATCTTTCTGAAGGTTCTAGAAAACACAATTAGGAAAGGTAAAGAAGGGCATTAAAAGTTGAAAGAAGGGGTGCCTGGGCGTCCAATCCGGCTCAGGTCATGATCTCACGGTCCGTGCATTCGAGCCCCGCATTAGGCTCTGTGCTGTCAGTTTGGAGCCTGGAGCCTGCTTCAGATTCTGTGTCTCCCTCTCTCTCTGCCCCTCCCCCACTCATGCTCTGTCTCTATCAAAAAATGAATAAACATTAAAAAAAAATTTTTTTAAAGTTGAAAGAAGAAGATAAAATAATTTTTGGAGATATTATACCTATTAACTTGGAAAAAAATAAGAATCAACCAAAAACTCACTACAAATTAATTTTTTCATAAAGCCACTTGTATCCATATGCAAAATTAACTGCCTTCATATATACAAGGAATATCGGATGGTAAGACCCAATTTACAATAACAAGAATTGCAAAACAAAACACAAGGAAAAAAATGCACTTAGATGTCCATTAGAGGAAGCAAGTAATGTGCTTAAGGAGAGAAGTAATTGCCCAGCCTCAGAGCAAAATGGGCAGAGCTGAAATTGCAACACATTCCCTACAGCTCCAGACTCTATGATCTAGCTACTGCATTACATTGTTTCTTTCATGTATCCTTTGGCATGCACGATGCCAATCACCATGAGGAAATTAATGAAATAACCACTTCTCCATCTCAGATACTCAATGGGGGTAGTACATGGTTGTTTTATACACTTTAAGAAGGTTTGCAAACAGTCAACGATTACCAGGGATAAAAGCTCTCAAATGCTAGTTCATCCTATTTGTAATTACTCATCTGTTTCAAAGTAGTCTGCATGTATTATGTTTGTCCTACCAAGAGGTGAAACACAAATATATCTTAGTCTTTCTCTGGCCAGGAATTAACTATCTTTAAGCTGAATTTGTATCTAATTGTACTCAAAGCCATAACTGAGCAAGCATGACATACCAAGTAAAATCTGGAGCATAACAGTCAAGTGTTTAGCTACAGTTACACCAGAAGGAAGACTCTAGCATAGGGGCACCTGGGTGGTTCAGTGGGTTAAGTGTCCGACTTCAGCTCAGGTCATGACCTCACCGTTTGAGCTCCGCATGGGGCTTGCTGCTGTCAGCCTAGAGCCTGCTTCAGATTTTGTGTCCTCCCCTCTCTGCCCCTCCCCTGCTCGTCCTCTGTGTCTCTCTCTCTTAAAAATAAACATTAAAAAAGAAAGAAAAAGAAAGACTCTAGCATATACCTAACTCCAATGGAGTGGTTTTTTGTTTTTTTTTTTTAATTTTTTTTTCAACGTTTATTTATTTTTGGGACAGAGAGAGAGCATGAACGGGGGAGGGGCAGAGAGAGAGGGAGACACAGAATCGGAAACAGGCTCCAGGCTCTGAGCCATCCGCCCAGAGCCCGACGCAGGGCTCGAACTCACGGACCGCGAGATCGTGACCTGGCTGAAGTCGGACGCTTAACCGACTGCGCCACCCAGGCGCCCCCAATGGAGTGGTTTTATACCCACATATTAAGTTCCCAAGATTCTTAATGCCCAGATGAGAAAGGTCAAACTTTTTTTTTCTTTAGGAACCAAGAAACTGCTTGTTGAAAAGTGGGACAAAATTTTACTTATGATCTTCAGATTTTCTGGCTCTCAATGTCAGTTAAACCCTTTAGATAATAACTTAGTCATCTCAAATACATACAGAATTTTCAAAATTCCAAAAAAGAAAACAATTTTATGAAATAAATTATGTACTGATTTAATGATTCATTGCCCCAAGTCTAATCTTATAAACATGGAAAAGGCAAAAAGCAAATGCTAGTGGTATGAGAAAAATCCTGTGGCTTTCTTAGTTGTCTGTGACAACCCCGGGAAGATAAATGTGTCCTGGGATTTTTACTACCTTCATAGTTCAAGGTAGCAACCAAAAAAAAAAAAAAAAAAAAAACCAACTTGTGCTGTTCTACCTCATATACACCAGACCCTCACCAGCTGCTGTGCAACGTAACTATTCTGAATCAAACAAGTAGGAAACAAAGTCAACAGGCCTTTGTGCAGTTATTCACTTTCCTTTCCTGAAGATCTTAAAAAAAAAAATCTGAAGGAAGATAACATCAGTCAGACTCATTTTTCTAAAGAAGCAAGTCATTCTGATATGAAGTAATTAAAGCAGTTAATCAGGAAATCTCAAGAGCAAGGCATGGTTAAGTGAGGCACTGTGTCTCCTTTACTCATTCTGAGCTTTTCCCAGGAAAAGAGAACAACGTGTACGTGTCTTCACTCCCTTTCCCCTGTACCTTCATCCTCCGTTCACTCTCCTATTTGACTCTGCAGATTTAAGTCGTTCACCTGGTCTCTGGGATCACTGGGCAGGTCCTGTTTCACTTCTACCACAGCCCTTCCTTCCTTCCTTCCTTCCTTCCTCCCTCCCTGTCTCCCTCGTTTAAAATTCGACAGTCCCTCTGTTTTGAAAGAGTACAAGGCCGTTTTGTCTGGCGGCCACGGGGCCTTAGCCTCGGTGAAATTTGAAGAGACTGAGTGTGCCTAGGGAAACCCAAGTTTTGGGTTAGTTTACAGCTTCATGCCTCTTAAAAATGGTCTAGATCACAGAAGGTCTCAGAGAGCCCTAGTGGGATTAAGGTGTGTTAACACATCTAATGTTATTGCTGTATTAATTATTGTGAAATACTGATGCAATCAGAAACAAAACAAGTGAGCAAATCCTGGCAATACCTATTAACTATTTACTACAGTGTTATCTAAACGAGGTCTGTTATCCCCTTAACAATAGCTGACTAGTAACCCCCAAGGCAGTCTCTGAGTTGCCCGTTAAAATGTCTACTGACAAAGGGAAAATAATGGAATTTCATAGCACTGACAATGGAGGATGAAAGCCAGCTATGGACAATGAAGCATGATCATAATTCTGACTCCAAGTGCCTTAAACACTTCTTTTAAAGACTGAAGTCTAAGATAAAAGCATAAATCAAGACCACTTTAATAAATTAACTGGGGTTTCTAAATCAAAAGCATGTTATTCGTTCAGTGTTGAACATTCATTCTCCCTGTAGTGTATCAATAATTAACACAGAAACATTTTCATCTTTTCATTCTGTGCCAAGCTCTCCTGATGAGAATCTTTCTATCTTTACACGAAAAGTTTCTCTTGGCCCAATTGAGGTAACGTTTGGAATGGAAAACATTAAGGACTTTGAGTTTTAATTATCTATGTTTTATTAAGCTACAAAAACAAACAAAAAACCTCTAACCTCCGTTTTAGATTTGACTTAATTTTAAAATTGCACAGTACCTTATTGATTTCCTCTCTTTCTTCTCAGGCATATACTTAAAAATAAACTAATTATTCCATTTATCTACTTAAGATATTATTTGCAATTAAACAGCTCAGTTTAATTGGAAATAAATGACAATGGTAATGACTTGATAATTATACAGCACGTTTTATTCTTAGATATTTAATTTTTTTAAGAGAAATCTAAGCTCGCAGGAATTTCATTTGAGAGGAGAAACTGATTATTTAGGAAGACAGAGTTATTTACTAAAGTTAATGCACAAAAAACAATGAGTGAAAGTCCAGTTATGGGATGCCCCTACCTGACGTTGTAGGCCAGTGGAAGCTGGCTGCATTTTCCCTAATTCCACCTGTGAATGTTGCTGAGTTGCTGTGGGCGTTTCATGACCATAGTTTCAAGTTCTGACAAGAACAGTGGTTGACAACTAACCACAGTAAAGCAGGGCAAAGGTAATCATCCTTAGTTTTACCTTATGGACTGACAGGAAAGCCAGTGTCCAAAATGCATTTAATTGAATCAAATATTTAGAGAACCAAAAAAAGAAAACTTACTTTACCTTCTTGCTGAAAATACAGTCACAGTCTCTTTTCTCTCCTTCAACTCTCTACATTGTCAACTTTTTTGTTTTAAGGTTATTTATTTATTTTGAAAGAGGAGAGAGAGAATCCCAAGCAGTCTCCGTGATGCCAGCAAAGAGACTGGGCAATGCAGGGTTCTATACCAGAAACTGTGAGATCACAACCTGAGCCAAAATCAAGAGCAGGGTGACTAACTGACTGAGCCACCCAGGTGCCCCAACCATCTTTTTAATTCAGCTCTCATCCTCTCTGCCCTGCATGTGGGACTTACCACAATTTGCCATCCACTCCTCAAGTTGACTCGCCTATGCTTAACAAGCTCTGCTTTACTGTGGTTCTCCTTATACCCCTCTTAGGGCTCCTCCTCTTGTTTCTTCCTCATTTCTTCTTCCTCACTCTACCCCAGTTGCTGGTATATCGCAAGGTCCTGCTCCTTGTCCTCAGAAGTTCTTTCAACACCTCTTTCTTAGAGAGCTCAATGCTTTCCATGCCTTAGCCACCACCTGCTTGTGAATGAGAACTTAAGTTCCACGTGCAGTTCTGACCCTTTGAGGCCCAGACCCTTATTTATACCTACAGCTGGCTGCACACTGAACATCGCCATAGGGACGTCCATCACCTCAAGCATAACATGTTTAAGAACAAATTCCTCACCCTCCAAAGCCTAACGTCCTCATTTCTATGGAAGAAAAGCAGAATCAGGGGGGAAACAGAAACCCATAACCTCGCTCTAGTCTCCTGGTGCACTAACAAGAAACCAGAATCAGTGAGGAAATCTCACTTTACAAAAATCAAGGCAAGGCATCTCGAACAGGGTAAGTGACTTGAAGACCACACAGCGAAAACCTCTAGTCTCTGCCTCCAAAGCCCCTGTACTTGGAGCCACATCCTCTCGGGGACTTTTGTTGAAACATCAAGCATCAGGAGAATCTAAGGCCAGGGGTTAAACAGTACAGAGTTAGACAGTGGGGATTCAAATCCTGACCGCAACTCCTGCTAGCTGTAATTTCTAGCTGAGCAGGCTGCTTAAATGATGAGGGTTTCTTCATTTGAAAAATAGAACTAGCAGCAGTATCAGTATCTAGACTGTAGGATTGCCAATAATTTATGTAAAAAGCTCGAAGAGTATAGGACACATAGAATTAATAAATATTAGCGATTAGGCCATTTGAAATAGCTTTCTTAATGTAATAGTGCATATTTCCATTGTCATTATGTTCTCCATTCCCTATTCAGACCACTATCACCTCCCATTGATTCCACCATCAAGACTCCAAATTTGTCTCTTTTCTTGTGCAACTCTTTTCGCCCCAACAAACCACTCTCAAAATTCTGTTGAATCATATTACCCCACTGGCCCCAAATCGTCAATGCCTCCCCAACTACCTAATCACCAAGCATCTGACAATTTAAGATGCTATAATCTCACCTGGTGGTTCTCTATTTCCATCATCTCCTTTGAAAATATGTCAAAATCCCCTATATAACTAAGCCATGTGTTACAATTTTCCTCCAATCAGGATGTCATTTTCAGCAAGTATAGCCAAAATAAATTCAAGCTCACAACAATTACTTCATGTTCAAGGTCCCCCCACCCCGGCCCTCAAGATTCTCAACAATTTGACACCAGTCCCTGCTTCTCAAACTTCATCCCCCAGGACTCCCCTCGTGAACCACTGGATCCAGCCATAGAAGTCCCTGACTGCCTCACTCCATCCCCATGATGTTTCATGTGTTCCCACAGTTAATTATTCTGCTAAATATTCCAGTGCCTTCCTCCTTGTTGCTTCTGTGAAGCTCCCGTTGGACCCTTGTCAGGTAAGACTCCTCTGCGTGTACAAGGTTCTCTCAAGTCCCATTATTGAACTCCTTGTCATTTATCCAGCCTACCCATATGACTCTTATGTGACATTATGTATTGTTAGTGGTGCGTGTGTGTGTGTGTGTGTGTGTGTGAGAGAGAGAGAGAGAGAGAGAGGGAGAGAAAGAGAGAGAGAAAGAGAGAGAGAGAGCGAGCACGCACACACACCAATTAGGAAGCTTTCCTTACAATTCAGTATCTTCTGGACCCAGCTGAGTGCTTCACACACAAGCAGATAAATACTTGATGATTAACAGATGATTTAGGGTTCATAAACAAAAATGTCATTTTTCCTACTTGTATCAAAAGGCCTCTGGAGCATTACATGGCACTATAGTGAACCTAGTATTTGCAGATGAATCCAGGTGGGTGGCCCTTCAGTCAGGGAAGCACCTATTGGTCTACCCTGATATTTGACGTGGCTCAGTGAGCTTGAGATTCAGAATTACTGATATGGGGTACATCACCTCTTGTGATGACAAATGTCACTTCTGTGGTCAGTGTGAGGCAGACTAGCTGAGGCCACTAAATCCTCCGGTTGGTGAACCGCCACTGTAAAATCCTTGATCCCGATTTATCTGAAAAAGGAGCTTTTCTGAACTTCCAGAGGGTAGAAGCTACACCAGTAAGCATTCACAACGTGTGCACCTAAGTATAGATGGTTTATGTGAAGAGGGGAGTGTTACTGAGAGCAGCAACGTCACATACTTGAAAAGTCTCACATACAGGTTCGATTAAACCAGGGTCAGTTAGCAATGGCTTATGAGCCAAGTTAGGCCTGGCTATGCATTTTTGTATGGTTTATGGGAAAAGAATGTCTTTTACATTTATTTATTTAAATTCTTTTTTAGAGGGGGCGCCTGGGTGGCTCAGTTGGTTAAGTGTTCTACTTTGGCTCAGGTCATGATCTCCCAGTTTGTGAGTTAGAGCCCCGCGTCAGGCTGTGTGCTGACAGCTCGGAGCCTGGAGCCTGCTTCGGATTCTGTGTCTCCCTCTCTCTGACCCTCCCCTGTTCATGCTCTGTCTCTCTCTCAAAAATAAAGGTTAAAAAAAAAAAATAACAGTGTCTCAAGGCCACTGCTAGATCCTGTCATTTAAAAGTAAATAAATAAATAAATAAATAAATAAATAAATAAATAAATAAATAAATTATTTTTTTTAGAGAAACTACTCAGACAATGGGCCACTTTCCTCTTAGTCCCCCAAAGGAGGAGGGAACAATCATCAATGACAAGGGCAGCTGTAGAAACAACACCCAGAGTCAGCTTCACAGTCAGGAAGGGACACTATTCCTCCTCCTCATGCTTTCAGGGACTCCACACTTAGAGAAACTTCTCTAGTGACAAACCTTAGAAACAATCCCTGAAAGTACAGTCTTCACATGTCCAATCATTGAAAAATCCATGGTCCTACCAACACGTCCCAGTTCTATCTAAAATTCCCTCCACTGTGATGTCCTTAAATATAAAAAAGATTAGGGGCACCTGGGTGGCTCAGTCAGTTAGACATCCGACTTCAGCTCAGGTCGTGATCTCACAGTTTGTGAGTTTGAGCCCCGCATCGGGCTCTGTGCTGACAACTCAGAGCCTGGAGCCTGCTTCAGATTCTGTGTCTCCGTCTCTCTCTGTGCCTCCCCTGCTTGTGCTCTCTCTCAAAAATAAATAAATATTAAAAAAAATTTTTTAAATAAAATTAAAAAATTAGCAACAAGGGAAAAGAATGAAGATATAACACGAACCCAAGAATTCAGCAACTGTGTAATTCGTTACTGGATTATCAAAGGTTGAATTTTTTTTTTTTTTTTTTTAGTTTAATAATAGGAGAAACAAACTTCTTATCCCAGAAATTAGTTACACTACAGGTCTGTGGTTTGGAATGTTAAATTATCCATTTAAAACAGAAAGTCAATTTATATTTCTCAGAAGCAATTATGACTTAATTGCTGTTATCAACCTAATAAATTACTAGGTGATTTCCACAAACTGGTTATACACTCAAATTTCATGTCTGATGAAAGAATAATTGTATCAATATTCTGCAAATATGAAAAGGAAATTGGCTCATTGGTCACAAGGGAAAGGCATACACCTTGAGTGTAAACTCATCTATCTTTTTCTGTCTTTTTTTAAGCAGGCAAATTAAAATGGGAAAGAAACAGTTTGTGTCTCACAGGAATAATGTGCAATATGTTAATTGCTTTTCAAATACCATAGCATGGCTCAAAAAATATTCTTTGTGTCTAATGAGAATGTCATGTACTCTTGTGAACTCTGTATTTTAATGTACATCTACTGGCAACAAGTTCAATTACATAGATTCTTTTTATAACACAAGAAAACAGATACCTGAAAAGGGTTAACCCAACCCAGAAGATCATGAATTTCTTTTGGAACATAACAATGGTCATGAAGACATGGAACATCTATTGTAGAGAATATAGCATATGGCAAACAGTCCAGAAAGCTAAGAAGAAATTTTAAGTGGATAAATCATAGCCACTAAGATCAAAACAGTGAGCATATTCATTTCGGTACCCATTCAAGAAACATTTGTCATGTCTGTGTGCTAACTGTGCAGATGAAAATATAAATGAGACCTGGTTTTTAATCTCCCTGTGCTCACATTTGGAAACATGAAACCAGAGACATAGTAACATATTTAATATTAATATGCACCAAGTATAATATTAACATCAAAGTAACAGTGGTTTCATTGTTTAGAGAATTAAGCTTCAAAAACTAAGCTACTCAAAGACGGATGAATATAAATATAGATGAATATAAATATATTAGGTTAAAAAGAGAAGGAAGTTCAGACAGAGAAAATACCATGAGCGGCAGCACACAAACGAAATAGCCACTCTACATCTGACAACAAACAATTGTAGCAGAACATAGAATGGAAGGCAAAGCAAAGTAGGATAGGAAATGAGAGAGGTAGTCAGGGGCCTACTGAAATAATCTGATGCCATGCTAAGAACTTTAAAGTTTATCCTGAAGATAGAATTTTGCTGGTAAATAATGCAAAGCACCCTGTTTGCATTTTTGCAAAGGCAGACTGTCAGAGATAATGGAATATAAGGGAAGAAGTTGGGAGGGGGGGCAGGACAAGCAGTTAGGAAATTATCGCAATGATCCAGGCAAAATACATGGGCCTGAACCAGCCAGTGGTCAAAGATGAAGGTGTGAGGCCAAAGCAAGAGTTGTAAAAGGAACTGAATCAGAGGATTTCAAGATAAACTGAGGAGGAGAGTGGAGAAGACTCTCAATTTTCTGGATTGAATGATCACATTAAAAAAAAAGACAGTACCTTTAGCTAAAAGAAAAACACAAGAAAATTTAGTATTGATGAGAGATAAAAAAAAAAAAAAACAACAACAACTAGATTTAGTCTGAGAACTTTTTTAGATGCTTCAAGTCATCCAAATTAACATGTCACATATGCAGCCGGACATAGGTCTGGAGCTTGGGAGAGGTTGGTACTGGAGAAACACATGTGGGGTACAAGAGATTCCAAGAAAAGAGGCCATTTAGTGGGAATCAGGTGGGGCAAAGGACAGAGCTCTAGGGAAAAGCCTTATTTAGGTGGCAGGAAAGAAGAGACAACCAAGGATACTGAGGTATAATGGTCAGAGGCAAGAAAAAAATGAAGCAAAATGAGGTTATTCATGGAAGTCCAAGGGAACAGGATGTTGAAGGAAGAAGTCATCTGTGGAAAGAGATGCTTTAGGATGACAAGGGTTAGCTCCAAAGTTAAACCTACCCAAGTGGCTGGTTCCTAAGGCAGATGGCTTGATGACTTTAAGCTCTCCAAAATCGAAGATTCTAAGATAAAAGATATATTGATTCTAACCTAACCTTTGACCTTGCTAAAGTACATGGCAAGGTCAAAGATCTATTATTCTATTGCTATAATTATTATGTATCATTTTAAATTATTATCAACAACTTTTCACTATATCAGTACCTTTTCTCCTTCCTTAAATGTAAGTTCTGACAGTAATCACAACCCTTTGGCCAAACTGACTGACTCACTTTGCCTCATCTGCTATCCAGCAGGTACTGTCATTCCTTCATCCATATTCTTAATTTCACAAACATTTCTTGAGAGCTTACTAAGTGTGAGGCAGTGTTACGTACCAGAACTGAAACTGCTACCACAAAGTAATTTCTTTAATGGGACACAATTCAAAAGGATATGAATTATTAAAACACATGAAAAACTTGGACATCTGCTGCTTCTTTTAACTGTTCATGAAAACTCCACGTGGAAAGGCATGGGTTGGAGTTGCTTGAAAGACAGGAAAAGTCTTATTACTTTTCAGCAATCTGCTAAGAAAAGGCAGCTGTGTTAGCTTTGTTGGCTGGATAAGGGCTGTTTACCTCAGCGTGTAGTACTAATTATTAGTTCCTTTTGGTCTCTTCTTTTGGTCTCTCTCAATTTATCGATATTGCTATGTTCTTTCTGCTACTGAGACACTTCTTGCTTTTCCCTATAGCCTCTCACCCCTCACCCTTGCCAACATCTCAATGGAAAAATTAATGGCTCAGCTCTCCCCACCACTTATCTGTTCTGCACATGGCACCTGTGGAAGGCCTGTACTACATGAATTTAAACTATTAACAATGTGTGTGGTTTTGCCACAGCTATTTATCTGCTAGATTATTCTGCTCCAGCCTGGCAGCAGTTAAGTGATGAGAAAATTAGCCCTTCCTTACTGTAATTTACAAGGCTGTGCAAAGCTTAAGTATGGCACACAGATAGAAAATTGCATAGGAATTCCAAAGGATCTCTCCACTTTTCCCCAGTCCATTCCTGCACACAGATACCCTCCAGGTACTGATTTTAAATTAGTTACTCCTTACATAGGAATATAAAGAGTGGTCACTAAAGGATGACTATTTTATCATACATAACAATTATGCTCAGATAAAATTAATCTGCGTGCAATTCATATTTGCATAATTATAAATGCACAATCATAAATAAAACACAATGGACTTCAGAGGACCACAATAAACAAACTGCAGAATTAGTGTTATTAGCATTAGTAAAAGAAATAGATGGTAAATCAAAGTTACTTGCCATGATTTGGGAAACTATTTGACGTGTTTGGGTCTAACACAAGTACACACCAGTTTTATACCTTATTTTTTAGCATAGGTTTCACCAATAATAAAACTTTAATTCGCTTTTTCAAGTGTGTAGCAATTTGAATGCAGTTCTTTACCTTTGACTGTAAATATCTAATATTGTAGAGTCTGTTTCAGGAGATTTGTCAATATCTACTGAATTTATAATATAAAGTTTGTTAAAGTAGCAAACCTTGAAACTCAGTATCTAACTTTTAACCAAAGAACTGAATGTAGATCATTTTCCAAAAAGAAATCAATGTCAAAAAATTTTTAATGCAAAAATTTAATAAAAACTGTATCTCACTAGCACCTGGGTTAACTCATGTTTTAGTGTTTGCCTCAACCAGTCTACAAAATGTTTTTGTAGATGATGCCTTTAATTCTAATAACCAACCTAGATAACCATTTTACCTATGGAGACACGAAGGCTTAGAGAACTGCTCAAGCAGCAGGAAAGACAGAGAGGTAACCAAGTTAGTCCCATTTGAAACACAAGACTAATGGCTTCCTCTGCTTCCAGACCCACGAACAACAGCTGATCTACCCATATTGTGTGGGGACGCTGGAAAGAATTTTAAATTTTCTTGTCAGAGCAGAAGAGAAACATGGACACTTCTGGTTTTTAGAAAGAAGTTAGTAGCAATGTGAGAAAATGGGCTGAAGAAAGTTGGAAGGATGGAAAGAAAACCACTTGCTAGGCCACTGTCGAGATATGACAGGAAGATCTGGCAGAATCAAGTACTCCAAAATATTTATTAGCTACTAATCATGGGTGAAAGATGACTGGGTGGAGGAGACTGCGATAGAATTTTCTCCTCAAGGATTTCCCAGACCTATCTTGCAAGTAAGACTTTTATTTATGACCCTCATAAAATGTGATAAAGGCTAACGAAGGGGGGACAGATGAGGTGCTTTGGAAATTTACTTAGGAAATTTCGGTGTAAAAAGGAACTTTATTTCTCAAATATTAGAGCTTCTGTAAAATACAACAAGAAATTGCCCCCAGTGATTTCCTCCCAATAATATCTTGCAAAGGCAGAAGGTCCACCTATGAGGGATGCTAGATACAGACTTTCTCTCTTATGGTAAGTTAACCACATGACCTCCAGTGTCTTTACCAACTCTGAGGTTTTATGGAGCTCCCAAGAACAAAAAAGCCTTTGTGATGAATTAGCTTCAGAAACGAATAGATTCTTCAGGTTTCACTCCCTCTTACTCCTCAAGAATACTTAGTGCCTTATTAAAATGTCCTAAGTTTTCTTTGTTCACACCATCTAACTGAACATCACTTTTTCCCCCACCTTTTAAATGTTTCTTAAACTTTATAAAATGCTTGAAAACAAGTATGCAATATTATACCATGATCAACCAGGAACAAACTTGACTCAGGTCAGTCAAACCTAGGTAGCTGATTGCTCTAACCTTCTAGTTACAAAGACCCAAGTTTTAAAAAACATTTTTTAATATTTATTTTTGAGAGACAGAGAAGACAGAGCACAAGCGGGGGAGGGGCAGAAAGAGATGGAGACACAGAATCCAAAGCAGGCTCCAGGCTCTGAGCTGTCAGCACAGAGCCTGACATGGGGCTCGAACCCATGGACTGTGAGATCATGACCTGAGCTGAAGTTGACGCTTTAACCGACTGAGCCACCCAGGCACCCCGACACAGTTTTTTTTTTTATGGATGTTACTGTGTAAAGACCGTATTTGGGAAGATTGTGTCGTACCCACAGGCCTTCATCAAATAACACTTTGAACCAGGCAAAACTAGCAAATTAATACGTGTGCTGGTGTCAACCCTTTTAAAAAATCTGTAATTCTGGGGGCACTTGGGTGGCTCAGTCGGTTAAGCATCCGACTTCAGCTCAGGTCATGATCTCGTGGTTCGTGAGTTTGAGCCCCGCATCGGGCTCTGTGCTGACAGCTCGGAGCCTGGAGCCTGCTTCAGATTCTGTGTCTCCCCGTCTCTCTACCCCTCTGTGTCTCATGCTCTATGTCTTTTTGTCTCTCAATAATAAATAAATGTTAAATTTTTTTTTTAATCTGTAATTTTTAGTAGAAATATTTAGGGAAAGAGTGTCTGTTATGTGTGTAAGCATATATAATAAAGCTGACTTTACCCATTTGACAATTAAGGAGTCTGTGTGCCTAACGGACAAAGAGAGAACACACACACACAACACAGTAAATGGGGTAAAACACCAACAGCATGTGAAGCTTAAAGAACATAGAGGTATTGATTATTTTTATATTTGCAGTATATCTGTGAACAGTTTCCAGTATTTTCAAGTAAAATATATTTTTTAATTAAGGAATCACTTGTCAAAGTTTGGGAAGAAATATAGGTGAATAAACCCTTAACAGTCATCACAAGCCAAAGAAAAACCATAAATATCTGGTGTGAGTTTATATATGTTATAATTCATACTCATATATATTCACATAAAACATACATTCAGGTTTATTGGGTATTTTCACTACAATTTTTTTTTTCAAATTTACCTACTGCAGGGAAGTGATTTCTTAGGTGCTAGAGTGTTAGTATTAAATTTTTCCTTAACGTTCATTTACTTTGAGAGACAGAGACAAAGCACGAGCAGGGGAGGGGTAGAGAGAGAGGGAGACACAGAACCCAAAGCAGGCTCCAGGCTCTGAGTTGTCAGCACAGAGCCCCATGTGGGACTCAAACTCACAAAATGTGAGGTCATGACCTGAGCTGAAGTTGAACACTTAACCGACTGAGCCACCCAGGCGCCCCTAGAATGTTAGTATTAAGTCTGCATCTTCCTTGTGTCACTTTTGGCTTATTTCGCTGCTCCAGATTTTAAAAGTGATTCTGGTATGTGAGGCTTGAGAGAGTGTGAAAATAAAACCAGCCTGTATCCGCAGACCAAAGGGCTGCCACATTTAGGAGGCTAGTAACAGATCAAGCACATTACCTTTTTCACCCTAGGAGATCTACGTCAGATATCCACAAATGACATCTTTCTTCACAGCTGTCAGAGATCTTTGTTTAAAAAAAATGAAAGAAAGAAATTTCTGAGAAAACTTTTCTGGTTGATGATGCTTCTGTGTTTAAATGCTATGCCAGGGGCGCCTGGGTGGCGCAGTCGGTTGAGCGTCTGACTTCGGCCAGGTCACAATCTCGCGGTCCGTGAGTTCGAGCCCCGCATCGGGCTCTGGGCTGATGGCTCAGAGCCTGGAGCCTGTTTCCGATTCTGTGTCTCCCTCTCTCTCTGCCCCTCCCCCGTTCATGCTCTGTCTCTCTCTGTCCCAAAAATAAATAAAACGTTGAAAAAAAAAAAATTTTAAAAAAAAAAATAAATAAATAAATAAATAAAAATAAATAAATGCTATGCCAAAAAGACTATTTTGAGCAAATGGAGGATTTAAAAATCTTCGCATCATTCATTCAAACCAATATATGCAAATATTCTTCAGAGTAATACTTGTTTTCAGGTAAAGAAGATTCTTAACTTATGTGCAAATCTGGTCAGTTTTGCTAGGTTTAGAAAGTATCCTAGGGGGTCACTGCAATTAGTTCAAACTTCCCAACTAGGAATTCATTTGGTCTTTCAAATAATATGCATAAGCATCTCCTGGAAGAAATGAAGTTGTAAGATGTATTTAGAACAAAAGAAAAATGAAAGGAGGAAAGATCACAGTTTTCTTATGTAGAAAAAATTGTGTACATTATATACAATATATGATCATGAAAGCTTATTTTTAAGTTTCTAAACATACATCAAAAACTGAGAAGGAAAAGTAAAAGAAAATAACACCAAGAAGAGGTTCCTAGGCGGCTCAGTTAAGCCTCCAATTCTTGGTATCTGCTCAGGTTGCGATCTCGTGGTCTTGAGATCTAGCCCTGCGTGGGGCTCCACTCTGGGTTCAGAGCCTGCTTGGGATGCTCTCTCTCCCTATCTGCTCCTCCCCCACTCACACTCTCTCTCAAGATAAATAAACTTAAAAAAAAAATAACACCAAGGTCATTACCAGCTTAGTGGCCCTCAGCACTCAGAATAAGCTTAAGAAGTATGATGAAGGCTTAAGCATGAAGAAGTATGAAGAGGACAGGAAGACACCTCAGACAGATGTACATGTGTGTCTCATCCTTTCAGAGAATATACTAAAAGCATGGGCCTGGGAGACAAGCATGTCAGCTGAAGAATTTCTTCAAAGAAAAGCTGTAGGAGAGGCAAACTAGGAAGAGAGGGAGAAGACAGGACCTGTCTGGAAGCCGCACCTGCATAGCAAGCACATTCTTCTTCTTCTTTTTTTTTTTTTTTTAGTGTTTGTTTAGTTTTGAGAGAGAGCGAGTGAGCAAGCAGTGTGAGTGGGGGGCAGAGAAAGGAAACACAGAATCCAAAGCAGGCTCCAAGCTGTCGGCTGTCTGCACAGAGCCTGATGCAGGGCTCAATCCCATGAATCATAAGCCTGAGTCAGGCGCTCAACCAACTGAGCCACCCAGGCACCCCACAAGCACATTCTTATACTTAGATTGCACCATTATTGGGGGGGGGATATTTTTAGGGACTTAATAGAAATTGAGAGAACAGCACTTCGTGTACCATTCTTGGCCAATACCTCTGAAATAGAAAGACATATCCATACTTGGGCTAGAAAGATAAGTATTTCTATCACTTTGAACTAAGTGAGTTCTTCGGAAATCACTTTCTGCACTCCTAAATTGGGTTATTTTACAAATTGGGTTATATGAACTCAACAATAAAAGGAGATTATTACTAATCTTTGATTCTCTGTATCATCCAGGTATTAGAAATTCCCTCTGATTTACGACTCTTATGTTCTATTCCAGGAATATGGATCCATTCTTCTCCTCATCACAACTGAGGGGTTTAATCCTGGAGGTTTTTAAGAGAATATTGGCGATAGAAAAGCTGAGCATTAAGTGTAGGAATTAATAATGTCTTTTCACAGTGTTTTTTCCTTATCTTTTGTATTAGGCTTTTTAAAACAAGTGTCATGCCTTGCTAATTAACTGTGGTAGAGAGTTATCACCTGGGTAGAACATGTTAAAAAATAATTATATATTCCTTTGCGTTGTGGTTCTTGGATGAAGGAAGAACACCAATCTTTGCCATCATTTCATCTTCCATTTTTACCCCTTTCTGTCAGCCACTCTTTTCCTTCTTGGTGTAATAGGAGAATCTTAAGAGACCACCAAACCTGAATAACTCTGATATTTAATAGGAAGATAAAGGGGTCTTTCACCACATCAGAAGCAATGCGAATACCAAATAAACACAAGGGAGAAACCTACATTCCTAGTGCTAACACTAGACTTATGATTTCACTCTTTAAAATTCATCCTTGGAGAGGGGCACATGAGTGGCTTAGTCAGTCAAGGGTCCAACTGTTGATTTCAGCTCACAGTTGTGAGATCAAGCCCTACCTCAGGTTCTGCTCTGACAGCACGGAAGCTGATTGAGATTTGCACTCTCTCTGCTGCTCCTCTCTCACTCTCTCTCTCAAAATAGACAAACATTAAAAAAAATTATCCTTGGAGAAAGGGAACCCTTGTACACTGTTGGTGGGAATGTAAATTGGTACAATCACTATGAAAACAGTATGGAAGCTCCTCAAAAAATTAAACACAGAAATACTATATGATCCAATAATTCTACTACTACTTAGCCAAAGAAAACAAACACTAATTTGAAATGACGTATGAACCCCTATGTTCACTGTAGCATTATTTACAACAGCCCAGATACGGAAGCAACTGAAATGTCCATCAATAGATGGATAAAGAAGATGTGCTGTGTACATATGCGTGCACACACACACAGGAATATTACTTAGCTGTAAAAATAGAATGAGATTCTGCCATTTGCAACAATATGGATGGACATAGAAGGTATTATGCTAAGTGAAATAAGTCCGGCAGAGGAATACAAATACCATATGATTTCAGTTATGTGTGGATCCTAAAAAAACAAAACAAACCAGAAATGGACTGAAGGGTACTGGTGTTTGCCAGAGGGAGGGGGAGGGGGAATGGACAAAATAGGTGAAGGGGATTGAGAGGTACTAAAGCTCAACTTTAAGTCACAAGCATGAGGAGGGGTACAGCATAGGGAGTATAATCAATGGTATGTAATAATGTTGTATGGTGACAGATGGTAGCTAGACTTAGTGTAGTCAGTACTGTATAATGTATAGAACTGTTGAATCAGTGTTGCACACTTGAAACTAATATAACATTATGTGTCAACTATACTGCAAAAAAAAAATTTTAAGAAATTAATTCTTAGGCCAGGGGGTAATTTAATCTACACTTTGGCCAGACTTTTCTTGGAGGTCTGGATGTGACCAAGGAAGAACACAACTTTTCAGTTAGGAACTGTTCTCTAAGCATTTTCTAGCCAATAGTTTCCACAGTAACTTTGGATGGAAGACATCTGTCTGTGACTTCTGTTAAGAGAAGTAGGAGAAAAAGACAACTAGCATTTCTAAGTGCCCACCAAGGATGAGGCACCTAAGAATGTTTATCCCATATAACTATTATCACCATCTTGGTAAGTCAACATTTTTACCCCATTTTATAGATGCAGAAACAAAGGCAAGGAGGTAAGAGTTGTATGGTCAGATTTAAACACAAGCTTGTTCTGTTTGTCCTATGTCATGCTATGCCATTGTCCACAAGTATGACCACTGTAACGAGGA
The DNA here is from genome assembly GCF_018350155.1 of Leopardus geoffroyi. Lineage (NCBI taxonomy): Eukaryota > Metazoa > Chordata > Mammalia > Carnivora > Felidae > Leopardus > Leopardus geoffroyi. Next base: position 95,368,460 of record NC_059336.1, on the reverse strand, counting down.
CGACTAGCATGGCGTGCCCCAGTCGTGCCCTCAGTGATGTTAGTCACCTGACAAATTTACTACCACACTTGCATCTGTGGGTAACCGTTCCCCTCCGTTCTTAGCTCAATGAATGTGTGCAGTAAGAACAAAACAGCCCCAGAGAACATTTGGATAAATAAACAATGGGACTCAATAGGTTACAGTAAAGTTTCCAGAAAATACTGTCGGAGAAGTTCAGGATGTATATTAAGGAGTTTGGTTAATAAGAAATCAAAATTAGTGTTTTTAGGGGGGAGGAGCAGGTGTGTGTGTGTGCATGAGCACACGTGTTTACTTCATCACGGAATCAAACCAAATCCTATAAATGAGTACTGAATATATGCCTACTTGTAACATGGAGAGTGCATAAAAGGGAAAGGTATAATCCTGAAGGGCTAAGACAAGCACTTCTAATGTAAGAAATCACGAAAGAAACTAAGACTAAGGAGGTCAATATTTTAAATAAATCCTATTTTTCACCACTAAATAGTTCACTAGATAAAAGAGCTCATTTGGTTCCCCAATTTTAAAGTGTAACTAATTAGATGATAATCAACATGGTATTTGCCATCCCACGTTTAGACAATGTAGAATATGATGATCCATTACACCAATAATCAGTTACATTTAGAACTAATTATTTGAAATAAAGGTGAGCTCGTATGCACAGAATCTGCCAATATTCTCAAAGGAAAACATTATTGGGGCACCTGGATGGCTCAGGTGGTTGGGCATCCAACTTCAGCTCAGGTCATGATCTCATAGCTTATGAGTTCGAGCCCTGCATCGGGCTCTGTGCTGACAGCCCAGAGTCTGAAGCCTGCTTCAGATTCTGTGTCTCCCTCTCTCTCTGCCCCTCCCCCACTCACGCTCCGCCTCTCTCCTTCAAAAATAAATAAACATTAAAAAAATTAAAAAAAAAAAAAACATTATTCGGTGAAAAAAAGATTCTTTCATTTTCTCTTGTGAAAAGAAATAAAAAGATTGAAAATATAATGATTTTAATTACAGACAACATGGAGGCTAATAAGGATTTGAGATTTCAAATACAAGTTTCAAATATTTCAAATCATATTGTTTTTTTCTCAATGATTTTTGTAGCTCCATATTTACTAAGTGAAATATAGAAGAGAAAATTAAATTGTCTTGGGATGTTTCCTTGAAATAGCTTTTAAGAAAATAAAAATTTAAATGATACGATCAGAAAATATTCCTGGTTTACAACACCTTAAACTAAAGCTGTTTGCAGACAAGAAGCCATTGGAGGGGTCAGTATCCCACAGTAAGATTTCTTGGACAAAAAATGAGGATACTGGATAAACTGGTCCTGGGGAGGCATGTAGTATGACTCAGGAAGCAGAGAATATGTTGTTGGTTGATGTTGGCTGACCCGGTCCCACACACAGCCAGCAGAACGACCCTCAGCTCTACCTCCTGCCTGGAGCTTCTCTTCTTGCAAACTCATCTGCCTCTGTATCCACCTTTACCACTTTCCTAGAGCTAGTTTTCCAAAAAGGATTAATGCAATTCCCGTTGCATAATCTTAGTGTGCAGAAGGGTGCCTGAAGCTGACTGACAGTTCTATGAAGGCAGAGTTCACCTTCTCCGTATTTACATCCAGAGTCTTGGCCCATATGTAGGTTGTGCGAGGTTTACAGGCATACAGAAATGCACTGGAGTGTTCCTAATGTTCGATTTGGCCACCAGATGTCAGTGCATGATAACGAATGCTGTAATACCACATTAAGCCAGGAAAGCTTAAAAGGCCATTTTCAAGAGTTTAATTTGCCAGAGTAGAAAAGAGCGGACAGATTTAGAGGCAGTAAATTGTGATAGTATCTGTAGAAAAGATGAGAATCACTGGACCCTACTAACCCCCAGTTATTGATACTATGTCCTCTCAGATGGGAAAATCCATGTCCCATTTTTTTTAAAAGTGTGTCTAAAATTTAGTTTTTAAAAAGTAAAATGTGCATTAGTAAGCACATACTGATGAAAGCTCAATTACATATAAATAACTTAAACTAAATCAGGAAAATCCTAGACGTAGAGTTTAAATTATCCAAAATATAGATCTACGTAAATTACTAGGCATTTAATAATCATACTGTTGTGTATATATGTGAATTAAAGAGCCAGAAAAAAAAAAGCGTAAGAAGGTTTTTTTTACGCAAAAAATCAAATATCCCACAAACAACTGAAACTTCCCCAGATTTCATAGTTGGAATTAAAAAATGTTTCGTCTTTTTAACTAAAGATTACTGTACAAAACATTAACTTTTGATACATGAAAACGAAAAGTACAGTTGTCAAGGCCTATTCACTCTCCTCCCTCAACATGATTCAGGCCCATCCATTTATCCCATTCCTCCTCCAACAATGGATTTAGGGCACTGGTCACCTTGTTCACCATAACCACCCTCCTACACTACAGCTTTGCCCCTTCTGAGTCCATTCTCCACCCTGTAGGCAAAGGTCACTTTAAAAACACAAATTTGACCATGCATTCCCCTGCCTAGAGCACCAGCAACTTCCTAACGCCTTCAGGTTGAAGCTCAGCCCTTTGCCTTGCAAGGCCTACAGAGCACCCCAGGATCTGTCTCCAGCTCACTCAGATTTCTCCTCATTCCTGGGTTCCAGAACTGAGTATTTTACTGAATAATGCTGCCACATGAAATGGTGTTCTGAGAAATACTCATTCACACATCAGCATGTTAATTCCTACTCAGGCACTGCCTCCTCCAGGAAATCTTCTATGATTTGATCCTCCCTAATTTTACCCATCCCCCAACACACACTAGTATGTAGGTGCATACTACATAGGTAAGTGTATAGCACATCATTTATGCATCGCAGTAACTATAGCTGTTTACAGAGTATTACTCCTTTATACCTTGCAGTCCTTCCTTCTTACATCTCACTTGGCATACTGTATACTCTTAATCACCTTAGCTATCCTGTAGCTAAATCTTTTTCCAAGGCCTGGAGATACTATATCCGCAACCCAAGGTCACGCATTCTTAAAATTTTTACAGAGCTTGGAGTAGTAGCCACACACTGCAATCCAAGTCCTGGGCTCTTCCCAATATCCTGGGCTACTTCCAAAGGCCATTAAATGGGAACCATTTGATAGGAATATGGCAGAGATTATTGAAGAGTACTAATAGGGGTGCCAGACTGGCTGAGTCAGTAGAGCATACGACTCTTGTTATTAGGGTTTCGAGTTCAAGCCCTATGTTGGGAATAGAGCTTACTTAAAAAAAAAAAAAAAGTACCAATAAAGGCATTAAAGAACAACAGATACAACTCTACAGATGTTAAGCCTTCAAAAAATATTGGCATAAACTCAGACAGAAAGTTGCTGAATTTGCCTTCTTCCTCTTTTTAGTACCTGAATTAGGAACCCCAAATTGCTTTCCAGAAGCTAAATGGTTCTACTTACTGGCTTTCATTTTTATGCATTTGGTTTGCTTCTTGCTAACTGCTTTAGGACATAAGCTGTATCTTGAATTTTCTTCATCAGTATGTTTACAGTATTTTGTCAGGGATTTCTCCTCTTTTTTCTGTCCTCAGGTTAATGTAATACATAGGAAGCTTACCTTTTCCATAACCTAATGTGAGTGTTCCCACATGTCTGCAGTCAGAATGACTTTACAGAGTATCACAGGAGAAGAGGAGACCTAGGGCAAGCCTCTCTAAGAAAGAACTATGTTGATTTCCACAGTAAAAGGGAGAGTTAGAACTGGGAAGGAACTCAATAAGATGCTCTGTGAAAATGTACTACTTTAAGGAAGCATTCCTTCTTGCCTCCTTGGAGAGACCATGAGTCAATAAAACCCTTTAAGAATCATTGAGCCAGCCAGAATTCTGGTTCACGGCTCCTTAAGGGATCAGGGTTTCAACAGGAGCACCTAAGAATTAATCTCACTATTCAAAAGGTATTAAGAGAGATGTTTAGAGTAGGGTGCCAACTGAAAAACTCTACTTCTTTAGTCTCCTGAAGCATAGGTCTGCACGAGGTGATGCATTTGGTCTTCTTACATAAGATACCTGTATTAGCACTCCAGCTCTCCACTGGGCCTGTGTTCTAAACCCTGGGCTAGGGTTATTATGCTTGGGTGTCCAGAAACCTCCATGTCCCAAAAATGGGCTGGGGTCTTGCTATGAAATGAGTTACCATCTTACTCCTGTTTCTTAACCACGTTTTTCCAACTAGATCTCCTAGATTGTCCATATATACCTGAGAAGTGCACATAGTTGGAATCACCTTAGGGCAGTGACCACCATAACATGGAGATGCTCCCCAGAGGACAATTCTCCCATCAGTGCAGTTGGCCTATGTGCCCTAACCTTGTCAGATAAAGAGTTTTGCTATCCTCATTGGCCTGTGATGCAGATGCTCCATGATGTCTTATGCTCACATTCCAACACTTCTATCCACTGAATACCAGCAGTAAGAGAATTACAAGTAGATCCACACAATTATACTTGAAAGAAGAGGGAGAAAATGGAAGAAATACCAGCGGGAAGAGGGTATGAAAAATCAGGTAGAAATAGCAAGGGCAATGTATGTAGAGTTGGTATGTCATGGTGACATTTCACTCAATGTAGTTGAGGTCAGATTGTCCTACTCTTCAAGTAAAAATAAATCTTGCAAATCAGAAATAATACGAAGAAAAAAAAAAAGAATATGGTTAATGCTATAAAAATTCACCCCCCCCCATTCTAAATTTAAAGTAGTTGAGAACTAGCAAGTAAAAGCACATAGACTTGGGGGTCCTTAAAGATTCAAACACAGAGTTACAGAGGAGGGGCAGTAAAAGTTGGATGACAAGGCTCAAAAAGGGAAGAGCTAGTGGTAGCCAAGACATGGAAACAAGGACTGGAATTGACTTATTTAAGAACTGTTCTTAAAGAACTGTGTAAGGAGAAGAGTGAAGTATGAGAAAAATGGTAAATATAGTAGACTAATGCTTTATTTTCTTCTTAGACTGTAGAAGAGAAATACATTTTTCTATAGGCTGAGGGAGTTTCTCCTAGTGGAGAAAGAGAAACTAAATGTCCAAGAAAATAATTACTAATCAAGCAAATACCCAGGGCAGGTGGGGAAAAGTAAGAAAATTCACAAGAAGGTAATAAAGTTAGAGGAATTTGAGATTGTGTTTACTATCTGATTTAAAACAAACGTTTAAAATGCAAATAGCTACCCATTATAAAGACTGGGTCATGAATGGTGTTACTTTCCATTTTTCTCAAGTGCCTTCATCTACAAAAGAAGCTTCAAAAAACAAGATATAGTATGCTCTCTTCTCTTTAAAGTAGAAATTCTGTAGGAATAACTTTTAATTTTCCTCTCTCTCACTCTTTCAAGTTTTCTGGCAGTAAAATAGACATTTTAATAAGATTTATTTCTGAGTAGTCATTATATTTTTAAAATTCTTTTTAGTATTCCTTAGTAGTTTCACCCAATAAAATTAACTACCTCAAACTGCCACATTTTAAACAGAGGCTGATTTTTCCATTGATTAGCAATCATTTTCTCTTTGCTATTTTATCATTAGAAACTCCCTTGACAGTTTCAAGTTGTTAAAATCCTGGTTTTTTTCTTCATTCCTTTGCTTCATAAATCACTACATCAACTCTTCATGTAGGCAGAAAAATAGTGCCAGAAAATAGGTCACCATGCATTGAGCCACAATTTTAACTACCTAGATTTAAAAAAAAAAAAAAAAAAAAAAAAAACAATCCTACAACTTAACAAGTTAACGTAAAAATACTAATTTTTACCTTGTTTTTAGTCAGCTATCAAACTTTACGTCACTTCTGCATCCTACCGCCCATAAAACTGGGTTTTGCATACTGATGACTAACACAAATCGTGCTTGAAATTGAACATTAAGGCATGCTAGCCATGCTCACAATGGACTTGTGTATTTCTCTAGTTCCTTTCACTTCAGGATCTCAAACATACTTTACTTTTTAAAATCTCCTTCACGTTGGCAAGTCAGTAAACCTAGCATCAGGAAGGGATATTGACAGAAAACTAATTCACAGGAAGTTTGAGTGAGTTTCCCTCCCAATGTGGTATCAATTTGTTTAATATCTGAGAATAGCTTTTAGGATATAAGACAGATGTCTGAATTCAAAAATCAATTTCAAGTCAATATGTCCGCAGAATAAAAAAAAAAAATACCAAAGTATTCATTATGCAACTAAAGAACAGAAATGGAGAATTCTGCCACCAAGAGAAGGAGAACATTAATTTTTAGTGATAATTTCAAATATCCTTAAGGACTGTCTAGGTTTGCTGGTGTCAAATGGTGGAAAAAAATCAACAAATCTACAAATGGCTAATTACCTTATATCTGGTCATATTCTGTAATACTTTATTAGCATTACTATTTTTGACAAAGTACTGAAATTGCACTTACTAAATTTTTAGGGAACCATACCCAATTGAATTACTATCTATAAATCACCAATTTAGATGGTTCTCCCTGATGATTTTTGTCAATCTCTGAGAAATGAAGTTTTAAACATTTGTCAATCTCTGAGAAATAAAGTTTTAAACATTAGATAATGCTTTAGTTACTTATATAGTTTGTGAACCAGTATACATTTATTAATAAAATATTACTTGATTAATATACTTAGCTAATATATAATTGAGTAGTCTGGTATTCTATAAGCATAGAATAAACATAATACACTTATTTTAACTAATAAAATTTACTTAGTATAATAGCTAAAATACAGTGAATTACTTAGTTAATATGTCATGTTCTGTAAGAAACTTACATTTCTGTATTAACCTCCCAAAGCCGTATTTGCACAGCGTATCACTACAGTTAAAAAAACAAAATACTACATGGCAATGAGAAAGAATGAAATATGGCCCTTTGTAGCAACGTGGATGGAACTGGAGAGTGTGATGCTAAGTGAAATAAGTCATACAGAGAAAGACAGATACCGTATGTTTTCACTCTTATGTGGATCCTGAGAAACTTAACAGAAGACCATGGGGGAGGGGAAGAAAAAAAAGAAAAAAAAAGAGGTTAGAGAGGGAGGAAGCCAAAACATAAGAGACTCTTAAAAACTGAGAACAAACTGAGGGTTGATGGGGGGTGGGAGGGAGGAGAGGGTGGGTGATGGGTATTGAGGAGGGCATCTGTTGGGATGAGCGCTGGGTGTTGTATGGAAACCAATTTGACAATAAATTTCATATTTAAAAGTAAACATTAAAAAATAAAATAAAATAAAAAAGCAACACACACACACACACACACACACACACACACGCACCAACATTTCAAATGTTTGAGTATTTCCAATATACTTTGCTAATAGATTTTCCCCATACAGTCTTAAGTTTTATTTTATGAGTCCAAAGCCTTTTGTATTGTGAACCTCATTTTTAGTAAAAGCTCCTTTCAGTGAGAAGGTTCTGGATAAAAAGAAAATGGGAAGGTGGAGTCCTCACGCTTGGGCAGAAGGTGGCAGCAGCTGAAGGGTCTGACTGTCCTTCCAGGGAGTTCTCCGCATTCAGTGCTTCTACTCCTATTACTAGGTCCTGGCAGGGTTTACTGTTTACTTTTTGAAATTAACATAGGATTATAAAAGTATAGTTTTGTCAAAATCTGACTAATCCACCTACTAATTTTAAAAACTATCATTTCATAAAATAATTTTGTATTGGAGATTGTTTGCAATTTTCTATTCCGTTTAACTTGACTAGGCATTTTTTGGTCTAATGCACACTTTTAAAATTAATGTAGCATTAGAATGTTTTAATATCGAGTAAATCACCCGCTCATTTTCATCTCCTCAAAATGTGGGCTTATTCATTCTTAGTCCAGAGAAAAAACTTCATCATTACTCTGTCAAGTTGCAAAAGAACTCTTAGAATTTTTATTGGGATTGTCTGAACACTGTAAAAATTAAGAATCAATAGTTTTCCTACCCAGGCTTGTGATATCATTGTGAGATCATACCCAAAAGTAGAACTTGCCACTCAGTTTTTTTGTTTTGTTTCTAGTCCTCCACATCTGTATCAGGATTATTTCCAACATTTATAAGGAAATAAGGAATAAAATAAAGCCAACAAACTACTTTTCATTTCTATCAACAGGATCATTTTTTTAAAAAATAGGATCTGTTTTTCCATGACTCTATGTTTTTGCACTTTGCAAATCTGTGGACATATGTTTATTTTAAAACTGATTACCTTACTGAACTCTATTAGCTCCAATGGAGTCTCCTCAAACTTTGTGAATTACATATTAACCCCCAATACCTGTGGTAAATACTTAAATAATATTTTTTAAATGTTTATTTATTTTTGAAAGAGAGAGCAAGCGTGAGCACGAGTGGGGAGGGGCAGAGAAAGGGAGACACAGAATCTGAAGCAGTCACCAGGCTCCAAGCTGTCAGCACAGAGCCCAAAGCCAGGCCCAAACCCAGAAACCATTAGATCATGACCTGAGCCGAAGCCGGACACTTAACCAACTGAGCCACCCAGGTGCCCCTAAATTTCCAAATATCTTTAAATAAATATAATCTGTCACTTGCATGAAATCAGTTGAATGTGATATGTGAGTTATTAACTTTCTCTCCCAACACTTAACCAACTGAGCCACCCAGGCGATCCTGTGGTAGTCACTTTAAATTTATTGTATTTAATCTTGACCAAAAAAAAAAAAAAAAAAAAGAAAGAAAAAAAACATAGGAAACAGTATATGGTCTAAGCTATCTCTATTATATTTTGACTGACTGAAAAAACTAAAAGAGGAGACACCCCTGTGAGAACAGCTAGGTCAAGTATCCTAATTATTCCTCCATTAGATCTTCCAGCTTTAGGTCTGTAGCAATCACTGCTTTGTTCCCAATTCTCTTCTCTAGCCAGTCACCTCCTGCCAAAAATTCATGTCAACAGATCCAAAAGCAAGCTCATCATCTTTCTCCACAGCTGTTAAGTAACCTATTTTTCTCTTATGAATTTCTTTAATACTGTGTTTTATCACTTGAAAGGTATTTAATACATTCTACTTCTCCCATCTCCTTACAGGGAAATAGAATCCTTGAAAGCAGATACCAACTATTTTAAATCTTGGTAGTTCTCACAACACACTTAGACTCTCACACTGAACACAGAATGAGCTCAGATGAATTCCAGCATCCCATAGGTGGGTCCATATCCTGATCCAGGAGAAGTGAGGGCTCTCATCCTGGGGTACTGATTACATGCATGCCTCCCATTCACTTTGATGCCATCTTCCTACCGCTTCGCTCATTGGGACACACCCCCAGAAACAGCAGGTGCAGAATGTGGGTCATTCATGGGTCCTGCAGAGGCATTACCCAGAGGGGTCTATTCAAGGAAGATGGTGATCCCATGTGGGATCAGTGGGCAACAACGTTTGTCAATGATTTAAAATGAAGACATTGAGGGTAGTTCTTCACCCAGGCACAACATAGAGGCAACCTATACCTAGACTGCTTATGACATTTGTCCCCTTAAAAATAAAGATCATCATCCAAGTGATGAATGGTCCCTACATAACCAGTGGGATAAAAAAAAGTTAATGATTTACAGGGCTTCTGCTTGCCTAACCTCAGGTCCTCTTCAACATTGTTGTTAGATCCTTTGAATACAAGAAAACTAGGCTCTGCCACTATGTTGGATTCCCATCAACAGAAATAGGATATAATTTACCTTTTATCCTAAGCCTCTACGAGGGGTAAATTCATGTATGCTACTGTGGCCCTTCATCCCCGAATCATTTTTTTCAATGCAAGTGTATACTCCTCTGTGCGCACCACTGGGTCACTTACATCAAACTCATTCAGAGCTGCAGCCAGCTCACCGATGCCTGTGTGGCCTTTGGCTTCATCGGTGGGCGAGGTAGCTTGAGCAGCATTGGAGATGCCAGCAATGGCTTCCTGGACTTGTTTAAACACATAATCTCGGTTGGCTCTGGTGGCAGCAACATCTGGGTGGCGGAGAAATGCTTGGGAGGCTGTGTACAGCATTGTGGCATTCTTCTTTAGAGCCCCTCGGGCGGCTGCCATCTCATCCCGACAGTGAGGGTCCTTCAGCTCCTGTGTGTGCAAAACATGAGACCTGTCACATCCATGAAGTTTGCCATGGAAACCTTTGTTATTGAACTCTGAGTCAGACTCACAGAACTCCACTGAATTTTGTAAACCATCTACCTTCCCTTGTCCTCTCTCTAACTGCCAGGACTTTGTGTATGGTGTTCTTTCTGCATGAAATACTGGAGTACCCCTCTTCTACCCTACCCTTTCACTCAACATGGCCCATCTTCCTGGAACCTATTCCATTCAGCTCTCTAGGCGATGTCTCCTATCTGCTCCCACAAGCCCCTATCCCCTCCTATCATCAATACTTATTATACTGTACTGGAGTTACATATTTAAGCATGTATTGTATCCATTGAGAGCAGGAAACCCGATCTTGTTTAGTGGCCCTTGACTTATTAGCAAATGTTTGGCCTATAAAAGGCACTCAAATATTGCTGGGGAAAATGTAAAAACCAAGATACAGACAAGTAGCCTGCATGGATAGGAGTTAGTTAAGCAGCAGAGGAAAACCCAGACTTCAGTCTTCTGATATTGCTTGCCCCTATATTCAATGACAATTACAAACATGGGAAATCAAACTCTTCTGATTTTTGCTTAGTGCATAGCTGCCACTTCATTATCAGGTTCGGACTAGGGTTCATTTCATTTTATTTTTTTAAAGCTATCTTTAATGGCAGCTCAATCACTGAGTTTAGGGAATAAAAATAGATCAAAGGTGATGTGCCTTCCTAGTTTTGGCTGTCAAAATAATACTACTGGGGAATCTCTTGATCTTCAGCTTTAAAGAGCATTGTTAAGAAAATGTTCACATCATTTACAGAAATGTTAAAGGCAGTGCTGCTCTCTGAGGCCATGTAGGATTGCCAGCTGAGGATCTCAGAGAAATTTTTCCAGTTTCAAAACATCATTGAAGGTTATTTGAATCACTGGGGTTCAGTTTCTATTTGTTTATTCAGTATGTGTTATATGAATGACCTGGCAACAATTGTATCTTTTCTTTTGTGTGTCAAAACGACTCTGAGACAAGCACAATTTATTGGTTATCTAGGATTGTCAAGGCAGATTGACAAGTAATAATTAACTGAACCATCTATCCTCTTTTGTTTATGCACTAATGAATTTAGCCCACCAACATGATTTCTAGTTTGAGGGCATTTCTTTTTGATCCTAAATATGAACACCAATAGGTAACCGACATATGTGTGTACTTTCTATGCCAGATAATTATCTAGGCATTCAAAGTGAAAGGTTTCTCCCGACTAGCCATGAAGAGCCTTTTAACCTCCAGAACTCTGGTCCAGAAATTGCATATTATATTACTGGGTACCTATACTTAAAAAAGGAAGAGATGGAAGGGGGATTCTCCCCATAAAAACATTTGAGGAAACATTCCTTAATTACATTAAAAAACCCTGCAAACAATCTAAATGTTAAATTATGAAGAATTGGTTAAGTAAATGACTGAAGCATTTATTTATTTGATAGACTCTGGATACTATAGTTTTCAATAAATGACATGAATAATATTTACAAGATAAATGAAAAGGCAGAACATAATATGCATACTTGTATGCAAAGTATGATTATAAATATGTTAAAATATGAAGATAAATCACTAAAATGCAATATACCAAAATTGTACCACCTTTTTCTTGGGTGGTAGGGTGTTCTATGGTTTTTTCCTTCTTCCAATTCTACCTGTTTTCTAAATTTTCTTGAAAGAGACTGAACTAGCAGTTAATTAAAAATAAGGTATTGATGAAATAAATAATACTTAGGGGTATTCTCATATAAATCTCATACATGTCCATGAATTTTAATACACATCTATATACACACCAGTACCTGATGTTTCCATCTCCAACCCACAACTCTCTTCTATTTGACATTTTTACATGGAGAGTTCACAGGCATCTCACAATCCATGTATCTAAATATGAAATATTAATTTCTGTACCCAACTGACCCAGTCTTTCCCATCTCTGTAAATTTACCAACATTCACTCATGTGCTGAAACCAGAACCTTAGAACTGAACTGGTTGCTGTCACTTCCTAACATGTCCAATTTAACATCAGGTCCTCAGAGTTCTATTTTCAAAATAAACTCAGATTCTTTGCAGTTTCCTCCATTTCCACCACTACAAACGAATCAAGACCACCATCTCTCACCTAGACTACTTCAGCCCCCCCAAATATAGCTGGTCTCTCCTCTTCCATTCCCTTCTGCACAACATATCTAGAATGCTAAAATACGTATTTGAGACATTGATATCAAACTTCGAAATATCCAAATACTACCCACCCACTTACAATAAAATCCAAGACTTCTGCAAGACTCCCAATGTCCTGGCCCCTACCTTTCTTCCCAACTGCCCGCGTGGTTCACTAAGATCAAGATCCAATGGCTTTTTTCTCAGTTGTTTAAATTAGCTAAGTAGCTTTCTTGGTTCTCACATTTGTGTTTCAGAGTAACTTCACTCCTACCCATCTTACATTTTGGACTATCACACAAGAGCTCATTTGAGTTTTGCTGATTACAAAATACTTAAATCATCAAGTAATCTCAAATCACATGTGTGTGTCTCTCACACAAAGAATACTGTAAGCATGTTAGGGGCAGAAACTAGATCTTGGTCCAGTTTGTAATACCAACGTTCCTTCAACCTGGCACAGAAGAACACTCGACAAATGTTTGTTGAATAAAACTTTCCTGTTGGTCACAGACCATCTTAAATCACTAGGAATTGCCCTACGTGTTGAAGAATTCTAGGAACAGTCAAGAGGACAGGTAAAGGATTTTTAACTGACCCTTTCACATTTGGAGATGTGTTTCCTAAGGGAAAAAAATAAAAACAAATTCCTTGAGGATAAAATCCTAATGGTACTTGACAAACAACTAGAATAGACTAAATTGAGTGCTAGCTCTAGATAAAAGGAAGACAGAAGACACTATGTCAGTCACCTTCATCAGAGTAACTCACTCTTAACGTGTGTTATCCCACACCCCCACACATTTATTTTCTTCTCTGCCTTTCCTTGATTTTCTTTGCCTAGTCTTCTTGTCTTTCATAAAGGGGTCACTCAACATGCTGCACATTTGGGCTATGCATATGCATGATGGGGTCTACAGGGTTAGGAAACAAAAAGTGAGGGCAAAGGGTGGTGCTCAGACAGCATCCACTGCACTACATGAAACCACTCTCCCCGCCTTTTTTTTTTCTCTTTTTTTTTTTTTTTTTTTTTTTTTGATTGGGGAGCTTTTCTTACAGTGGGAAAAATGTTACAGTGGTTCCCGCCAGTCACACAGGAGGCCTGTGACCTACCCTAGGTAGGCAGGGGGCAGAGAGAACCCCAGGGCCCACAATGCTATGAAAACTGGCCCATGTAATAAGCAACCTTTGTTGATCACAGGTTCTGAGGACATTTGCTAATTTGATAACCAGCAGATAAGGCTGATTTGTTGTTTAAGCCTACCAAGCTAGGAGGTTAAACACACATTTTCTCCCCCAGCATTTCCTGAATTGTCCCCACCTGTTGTCTTCTTGCTGCTACATAGTTGAGTTTCACCATTTCTTTGCCAAATTCTTTAAAGCGATTTGCAAGGTCTTGTTCATTTGTAGCATTTTTGACAGCTTCCAAGGCCTCTTCCACCTGAGGTAATAAGGAACATTTATCAATGGATAGAATTTAAATATTAAACATGTTAGAAATGGTCATTTGTTAAAAAAAAATATGCCTAGGGATTCACATTTAAATAAAATAGAAGTACCACTAATAAGTACTTATAATCAGAATATTTCTTCACAACACACAGGATATTTTGTACCCAAAAAGATAATGCCTGAACTCTTGAAGCATTAGAACTATATCAATTGTCGTTTATTGGGTTAAGATTCTGATGAGGAATACAGACTAATAATTTCACATAGACACATACAAGAAAATCGATCGAAGAAAAAAACATGGAATTTGAAAACAAATTCTAGAAATCTTCAGGAGGAAGTGCTTCACCAACGAAAACTGAAGGAATTCCCTGAAGTGTGAGTGCGCTTGAATCTGCAACCACAGTTCTTGGCAACACCTCTGCAGCCAGAGCTGAATGGCCTGTAACTGTGAACTGAGTTCACACCCTGCCATCCACTGGAAAGAGGAGCTGTACACCCCGTGGAGAAGCAAGTGAATCTGAAGCTTCGTTGCCACTGAAGGTGGTGTCAGCTGGGGTAGAATGCAGGTGAGCAGAATGAGAGCAGGCATGCCTCCCTAATGATGTGCCCTGCTTCCAATTCTTGCCAACTGGATCATGCAATTTTTGCAGAGAGGTCTTAGACTTGAATTAGGAATTTCACTAAGAACTCCTTTACAGATGATTTGAGGATTTGGTGGGTGCCTGGGTGGCTCCGAGTTCGGCTCAGGTCATGATCTCACTGTTAGTGGGTTCAAGCCCTGCGTCGGCTCTATGCTGAGAGCTCAGAGCCTGGAGCCTGCTTCAGATTCTGTGTCTCCCTCTCTGCCCCTCCCCCAGTCACATTAGGTCTCTCAAAAATAAAATAAAAAACATTAAAAAAAATAAAATAAATGACTTGAGGATTTGGGTGGTACTAAAGTCATTCTCCAGAATGACTTTAATGTTTTTATTTATTTTTGAGAGAGCACACACATGCGGGAGAGTGGAGAGAGGGAGACAGAGGATCTGAAGCAGGCTCTGCACTGACAACAAGAGAGCCCGATGTGGGGCTCGAACTCATGAACCAGGAGATCATGACCCAGCAGAAGCTGGCACTTCACCAACTGAGCCACCCAGGTGCCCCCTCCAGAATGACTTTACTACAGTGTGAAGATTTCCACAACTGGTAACATTAAACACCTGTGGTCTCAATTTAAATTAAAACTAAAATTGAGATATGAAGTAATCCATGACATCATCATCAGTCAACTTGCTATTTTGTCAGTGGAAATAACCAAGAACAAAATTCTGAGTAAGGCACAAAACAGGTATGTGTTTGCTCAATCAAAAGTTCTTCTATACAAAAAGGGACCCTAGTAGACAGACTTCTGCTAATGCTGTCTTCTAATAGAAGCAACAGAAAAAGAGCAGGCAGCTCAGTCACGTGAAGTGAAGAAAATGCAGGGCCTACTGAAGAATTCTGATTAGCTCTTTGTATTTGAAGCAAGCCAAAGGGAACATACAGGGAGTTCATCGTTTGACAATGCGGAAATACAAAGGACCACTAAAACAGCTAGAAAAAGCCAGAGATTAACACAGTTCTGAGCTACAGAGATCTACCTTTGTTTAAGCTTGACACAATCACAAAGATACCTAATTCAATATCCTTATCAAGTTTCACTGAGTGGAGGAAGAGAATCGTGTATATAAACCAGTGATAATGGAGATCATCAACCCTTTTCTCTGTAGACATGCCATTCAATTCACTAAATAGGCTAACCCATTTTTATTAAGAGTTGTAGCAAGCCAGGGAAGTTATTGAGAACGCTGGTAATCTAGACTCCACATAAAATTAAGTTTCCATTCACATCTCCTATGGAAATTCTGAATCTTTTCTTAACTGTAAAAAATATAAAATACTTTCACTTCTCAATGTTAGTCTTGTTCAATTCCTATCCAGGCTCTAATAATACACAAGGAAAAACAGTAACAATCATTGAAAAAAAGGACTGTTGTGTGTAAAGATACTTTTTTAGGGACTCGAATCAAGTATGGTATGGAATAGGCCAGATAAAGCATTTTCATAGTTTAATTAGAATCTTATAACTCAAACCTTTAAAACAACAAATCAGTGATGTCTCGCTTTCTAATAGATTTGTAATTATCTTAACACGGCTATCAACACCATCATGGAGAGGACAGTTCTTGGCAGTTAATTTGTTCCTGCTGCTTATTTGAGCTGTAAATCTTTCCGGAGGACATAAAAACTGGTTCCAGCGAAGAGCAAAATAATTATCTCAGAAGGAGCTAAATCTTGGATTTGTTTTCTAATACATATATAAAACGGGCTTCTTACTGAATATTAATCAGACCAATTGGGAGTATCTGTTTTGTTGCTTTATACCTTACATTTTCTTATTGGCTGTATCTGAAGAATCCAGATGCTGGTTTGAATTTATGTTTCTAATACAGTGAAGTTCTTTTAAAAAGAAACACCAATGATGGGGTCTCTGTGTTAAGGTAGACTTAGCCATACTTAGAGTTTTAATCTACAAGGATCTCCAGAGGTCAAGTAATGCAAAGTTCTCATGTAGAAACATGGGTTCAGAATCAGTCCAAGGTCTGGAAGAAATGGGACCATAGCAGAGAATGGTGGGAGCAGACAAATGGTGGGGGTGGGGGGGATGCTGAAGGGACAAGAAGGAAAAGGGGGAAAAAAAAAGGGGCAGTGACCAGACACTTCTTCTGAGAAGTCAAAATTAATGGAATAACCAAGTTGGTCCTTTTCTTGTTTTTTTTTTTTTAAACAGAGCCAATGATATTTTCTTTCTGAGTGTCTGGATTAAAGGAAATTACAGGGATATAAGCCAAACACTTTAAAAGGCAGTTCTTATACAGAATACTCAGGACACTTTCTCCAAAAATTTTTTCAGAGCACTTAGATGGCACAATTGGTTAAGCATCCAACTCTTGATATAAGCTCAGGTCATGATCTCACCATTCATGAGTTCAAGCCCTGCTGACAGCACTGAACCTGATTGGGATTCTGGCTCTCTGCTCCTACCCAATGCTCTCTCTCAAAATAAATAAACAACTTAAAAAAAAAAAAAAAAAAAAAAAAGGAAAACCTCCCTAGGCCCCACATTGTTAGATATGAGTCAATATGTGTGAGGAAGGCCGTGGGTCAGACCGTTCTGTGTTTGAACCCCAGCTCTGTCACTTGTTTGCATTATGATCCAGGCAAGCCACTTAAACCTTTCAGACCCTCAAGGTCATTTAATAAAATGAAGATAATAATGTTTACATATTACACAAAGTTATTGTGAGAATTATAGAAGAAATGAAGAAGGTTTTTGTAAATGAAAAATGAAAAAATGAAGATGGCTAAGCTCAATTAGAAAATAAATTTAAGTGGGCTAAATACTGTAATTATGATAAAAACTCTCAGATGGAACTTTTGAGAGACCGACAGAGAACCCCAAGCAGGCTCCACACTGTTACCGCAGAACCCAATGGGGAGTTTGAACTCACAAATCTTGAGATCATGCCCTGAGCCGAAATCAATAGTTAGATGTTTAACCAACTGAACCACTCAGATGCCCCAACAGATGGAACGTTTAAAAACAGACCCCACAAGAAGCTATCAAAAAGAGATAATTTAAACAGTAAGATAAAAAAGATTAAGATAAAACCTCTTACACTAATGAATTTTAATTGTATCTGCAATAAATTCTAAATATATAAAATGCCAATATGAATACAAAAAGAAACAAGAGAACTTGAATAGATCAAAGTATATGACAGAAATGGAACAAAGACTTCTTCTCTACTCTTTTCTCAAACTAGGTATTCTGTATATGTAGGAAAGCAAAGGAAGAAATGCAAAATAGCAAACACTTAGAATAACTGGCAAGAATTAATAGCTCCTTAAACAGAGACACTGACCTGCCACTTAGCGTCTAGCTAAGTATCGGAGTATCTGTTAAGGAAAGTATCTAATGAAGATGTTTTCCCAAATAATTTCCAAGAGGCAAGGCGCTCGGAACATCTGCACACCAGGCACTCGGGAGAGTGGAAGCCTCACAGTGAAGGCCTGCCAGCGAGGGCTCTAAGCAGAGCAGAGCTCCTGGGGAGGTGTTATAAGGGGGAAGCTTGAGAGCCGCGCCTGTCCGGAACTGGGAAGTCTTTTCCAATGAGCTGATAAAGGAAGCCTTTAGAGGCAGCAGCCGTAGCTTCCCTTCTTAAGAATGCCCTCGGAGTCCTGGATATCACAATCAACTGTTCTCCTCCCACAGCAGGCCCGGCTGTGAACACCAAAGTGAGAACTCTGTTCAACCAGGTACACCTGTCCTTAATAGTGGCAGCTTGGGCAGGGTACAACTGAAAAGACTCAAAGAGCTAGAAAAGATATTAAAATTTCCTCCCTTGTTAGTGGATTTAGGTATTATTTTCAGAGCTTGTCACTTAAAACTCTTAAAATCTTGGTCTCTTCACAGAGATTGTTCAAAATAGCCCCTACCCCCATTCCTAAAGCAGGCCTGCCTTCCACAGACTACAGCTTTGTCAAATTGTTGGCAACCAGCTCTTTATTTTTTTTTTTTAATTTTTTTTTTCAACGTTTATTTATTTTTGGGACAGAGAGAGACAGAGCATGAACGGGGGAGGGGCAGAGAGAGAGGGAGACACAGAATCAGAAACAGGCTCCAGGCTCTGAGCCATCAGCCCAGAGCCCGACGCGGGGCTCGAACTCACGGACCGCAAGATCGTGACCTGGCCGAAGTCGGACGCTTAACCGACTGCGCCACCCAGGCACCCCAGCAACCAGCTCTTTAAATCAGTCTCCCATTTTCCTGATTGGAACTTCATGTATTTACTTCATTATACGAAAAGTAGTCTGCGAATCCACGTAGTCATTCAATACTTATTAAGCAGCTCCTAGGAGTCAGGCAGATATATAGGGATGGGGGTGCTGAACTGAGGAGTCAATCCTTCGCCCCCCTGGATTGTGTCACCTGGCTCTCCCATCAAAATTTACCATCCATACCAGGGCCACAAATCAGGGCGTAAGGATCCTCAATCCTGTTGGGACAGACTAACCTCATTTCAGGATCCTCTTGTGGATATGGGGTTGATTGGATTTTACGTGACCTGAACTAAACTATTTAATAAGTCTTATATAATTCTCTTATTAGGATCTAGTTTTACAGCTAAATTAAAAATATTGTCTTGGGGGCACCTGGGTGGCCCAGTCGGTTAAGCATCTGATTCTGGGTTTCAGCTCAAGTCACGATCTCACTGTTCATGGGATACAGCCCTGTGTCAGGTTCTGCCCTGAGAGCACAGAGCCTGCTTGGAATTCTCTGCCTCTCTCTCACTCTCTCTCTCTTTCTCTCAAAATAAATAAATAAACATTCAAAAATATATATTATCTTGGAAACAGTAGTTGGCTAAGTAAATAAATGAGTAGATGTAAGATTCCACATTCTATTACTTTACTTGTTTAATCATGTACTCTGGTTTGACTGCTGATACCGCAGCACCATCATATTTTATGTCTCTGCCTCCTAACTCTGGCTTTTCAAAAAAAATTTTAACGTTTATTTATTTTTGAGAGACAGAGACAGAGTGCAAGTAGGGGAGGGACAGAGAGAGAGGGAGACATAGAATTCAAAGCAGACTCCAGGCTCCCAGCTGTCTGCACAGAGCCCTACGCGGGGCTTGAACCCACGAACCATGAGATCATGACCTGAGCCAAAGTCGGACACTTAACCAACTAAGCCACCCAGGCGCTCCCTAAAGCTGGCCTTCTTGATTAAATATTTTCTTTCCTTCATAAGCTGCTCCTCCTGATTAAATTTTGTCTTCTTGTTAACAAGAAAGTGATTTCATCAGAAAGCAAGAATGCTTAAATACTATTGTCATGTATTCTTAACGTGTCATGTTTTATAAAGCACAATAATACAGCTTATATTCCCAAAGTTATTTTCAGCTGGTGCAAGAAAAATAACACTAGCCAGTGCCACTGAGTACTTAAGGGATGTACCAGACACTCTTCTAAATGGCTTATATATACCTAACTTCGTCCCAGAAAACAGCTCTTTTCAGTTGATAGTTTTCCTGTTTTTTACTTTATGCAGGAAATACTGAGGTCAGGGTGGTTACACTAGCTTCCCGAGAGGTCTCACAGCAAGTGAGTTGGGAGCCTGGATTTGAACCAAGGTAGTCTGCTCCAGAGTTCGTGCTTTTAACTCTCCAGCTCTACTGTCTCAGTTTCCCAGAAAGGATAGGTTTACGAAGTTGATGGAGTTTGGGTTTGGGTTATACTGATCAGTTGATGATGAACACAGTCTCCAGGATCTAGTCATTCCACCTCTTTAATATCTTTAAAACCTACCTCCTTTTCACAACATGCACTGCCACTGCCTTCACCTGCCTTTCAGTCACTGGCCTGGATAGTTTCAATGATCTCTTCATCTGTCTCCTTGCTCGGATGCACCCCTTTTCTAATTCTTTCTCCACATTGCTACCAAAACTATTGATATAAATCACAAATCTGATTCTAAGGCTTAGAAGTACTCAGTGGCTCCCCATAACCCACACAGAGTCCAAATGAATCATCACATTATCTGAGGCACTAAACAACTTGTATTGCCCCATCCAACTTTGTTAGTGCCTCTCCCCACCTTGTCCTGTATGCTCCAGCAAGACAGAATCAATTATATTATTGAGAACACCCCAAGTCCCTTCTCTTGCTCTCATGCCTTTGTTCCTTCCCTTGGTGTGTGAAGCTCTCTGTAGCTGAAGTCTGTTGTCTGATCTGAATCTATCTCCTTTCTTATGGCACAAGCACCCCATGAGCACACTAAGGGCAGATTTCCAGCAAGTTCCATTAGCTTGTGTGGCACCTTGGTGACCTCTCTGTCACCCAGTGAGGTAGGAATATCTGGATCTTGGCCCTGGTTCAGAGTGGCTGGGAGGGTCTCCGTGAAGTGCTCCATCCCAGTCTTTGGGGTAGCAGCTGCTCCTTATATCTGCTATTCCTATGTTCCTTAGAGCTCTCTTCCTGCTACCCGAACCCTTATAACTCTAGTCTGCTATTGGAGTTAACAGTTCTTCATATTAAGCTTCCCCCTGCTGAACTTACTGTGAAGTTTTAATCTCATCACTGAACAGAATGGTATATCCCCAAGCTCTTCTGATGGGACCAACCTCTTCCCAGTCACCCTCAACCTTTAGGCTATAGTTTAGCTTGGGCTTCTGACTCCCACATACTCAATCTGGTCCAAGAAATTGGTTCCAGGAAAAGCAAATCACATTCAATTTAATAAGACCCAATCCTGAGACCTCCTTCTCCCAGCCACATCACCCTTTCTCATATTATCCTCAAATGACCAACACTGTAATTTGGTTGAACTGATCCCATCTGTGACTTGGGGGGTGGTGAGGGAAAGGAGTAAGCACTGACCAAATTAAAAAAAATCAACACATCCCATTCCCCCTGTAAATAATTTTTAGAGATAATCACCTAATTCATAAGCCAATAGAATTAACAAGACCATGAAACTTTTATTTGTGCTAAAAATAAACGGGAGGAGAATTCACTCTTTCCTGCTATCTTTAGTCTAGAAGCATGTAATTTTGAGAATAGTTAGCAGCTATCTTGAGACTATGACAAAAGGGCCTACAGAGAAGAGTGCTCTTAGTGAAGGAAAGGAGATAAGAGCCTGGTTCTTATCACATTTTTGTGCCTTGGTCAAGCCTTGCCTGAAGCTAATTACCTCTGGACTTCTTACTTTGGTGAGCCAATATACTCCTTTTTTTAATATACCAAGTTGAAAATGAACTTTTGGGACCTCATCAAAATAAAAAACTTCTGCACAGCAAAGGAAACAATTAGCACAACTAAAAGGCAGCCGATGGAATGGGAGAAGATATTTGCAAATGACATATCAGATAAAGGGTTAGTATCCAAAATCTATAAAGAACTTACCAAACTCAACACACACACACACACACACACACACACACACACACACACACACACGCACGCAATAATCCAGTGAAGAAATGGGAAGAAACCATGAATAGACACTTCTCTAAAGAAGATATCCAGATGGCACACACATGAAAAAATGCTCAACATCACTCATCAGGGAAACACAAATCAAAACCACAATGAGATACCACCTCACACCTGTCAATGTAGAATGGCTAACACTAACAACTCAGGCAACAACAGATGTTGGCGAGGATGCGGAGAAAGAGGATCTCTTTTGACTGCTGGTGGGAATGCAAACTGGTGCAGCCACTCTGGAAAACAGTATGGAGGTTCCTCAAAAAATTAAAAGTAGAACTACCCTACGACCCAGCAATTACACTATTAGGTGTTTATCCAAGGGATACAGGTGTGCTGTTTCGAAGGGGCACATGCACCCCCATGTTTATAGCAGCACTATCAACAATAGACAAAGTATGGAAAAAGCCCAAATGTCCATTGATGGATGAATGGATAAAGAACAGGTGGTATACATATACAATGGAGTATTATTCTCCAACAAAAAAGAATGAAATCTTGCCATTTGCAACTATGTGGATGGAACTAGAGTGTATTATGCTAAGTGAAATTAGAGAAAGATAAATCTCATATGACTGAAGTCATATGAAGAATTGAAGATACAAAACAGATAAACTTAAGGGAAGGGAAGCAAAAATAATATAAAAACAGGGAGGGGGACAAAACATAAGAGACTCAAATATAGAGAACAAACAGAGGGTTGTTGGAGGGGTTGTGGCAAGGGGAATGGGCTAAATGGGTAAGGGGCTTAAGGAATCTACTCCTGAAGTCACTGTTGTACTATAGGCTAACTTGGATGTAAACTAAAACAATAATTAATTAATTAAAAAATAAAATAAAATACCAAGTTGAGTTGGGTTTGTGTTACTTAAAGTGGAAAACATCCTAATTAGTATAACTTCATTGTAGGTGAGATCACAGCCATGTGCACATTTTCCTAATATGCAATGCTTTTTTTCTTAATGTCTTCCCTAGTAGCCTATGAAGTTTTGAAGGCAGGGGCTGAGACTTATTCACCTTTGAAGTTATCCGAGCACAGTGTCTTGTATACACTAGGCATCCAGTAAGTCCTTTTTGAAACGATAACTGAATACATAAATAAATTCCAAACAACCCAGCTGTGTGAAGTTAATGCCGCAATAGCTGTGACAGAAAAGATATGCTAAGAACCTGGGCAGTAATTTCCCTCTTTATAATCAGAAACAAGGCTATTTTATGTCAATTGACTGCTGTTCTTCAAACACAAGAGCCACATTAGAGCTGTAGGACTACACAGCCAACTACTGAGAAATAATCCGTTACTGAGGACACACAACACTATTTGATGCTCATGTCCCAAAAAGCAGAGGTAATATTAAAGTCACCCTGTCTCATCAATGTCCTGCAAACAGGAGGCAGCAGCATTAGAGCTAGCCCCTGGTTGCTACAAAGGCAATCTGACTTTCCTGAGAAATTGACTAAGGGGTTGTTGTTTTTCTGTTTTGCCATTCCACTTTCTAGAGATAATCAAGAACATCATTATTCCAGGACTTAGCCTGAGGATAGAAAAAAGGGGGTTGTTTTCTCTGACACATACATGTCAAGATGAGTTTATGTGTGTGATGCCATCGCCAACGCTAAGCACTGACAATACGATCTGATTACATTAATTCAGAGTCTAGGGAAAATAAATATCCCTCTTCATGATCACCAATTGCAATGCAGGATTCCTTGAGAAGTCTGAAGTGCCACATATGAACCTAACACACTGACAATGTCAGCTGATTGCAGGATACATCAGACGTCTGGCTAGGGAATCACTCACCAGCAACTTCAACAATGAAGGTGATTATAATTCAGTATTTTTTAATGATGTCTGATGTGCAAATGATTACTTTAGCTTTTCTGAGGAACATCAGATTCCCACCTGGGTGATAACCCAGCTTTGAATTGTATGTCACCTACTATTCCATCACTATCATCCTGATTTTAAAGCAAACACAGCAGCAAAAACCTTTTGTAATCATGAGAATTCTGAATGTATGTTTAAAAAAAGCTCAACCTTAAAGCCCATACAAATACTTGCATAATAATACAAGTAGTTTAATATGGGCAACAGGGGTATCTGTGTTATAGGAAAAGATAGGCTCTTTAGCAGTCATGTAAACATACGTTTCCAAACATAATTTTCAGGTAGCAGAATGCAAAATCGCACACCCTGCCAAATCACACAAACTCCACAGATATCCTAATTCTTGATTCATTTTTACAGAGTGAATTATATTTGCTCATTATTACTCAATTTTCTGATAATTGCTTATTGGGGTGCAGGGCAGAGAATGAAAAATGGGTATTTTAGGAGAATAAACTGACTATACTTCATCTACTTAGTGAATTATTGATGGAGAAACATGAATATAAGGTTCTGATCAAGCAACTCCCTCTATGTTCCTGTAAGCCATTCAGAATGAGAAAAAAATCATTGTCTGGAAAGAATAGCAATAAAAATTTGGCATATGGCCTAAGAGATAAAAAGGAAGATATTATGCATAATGCTTAAAGGTAAAAAGGTTACCATGGCAGGAACCTACAGACCCACCATAGGGTATTACTCTATCATCTCAACCAAAAGAAAATGGAGTCACTACTTTTTTTAAATTAATTTATTTTTTAAGTTTTTATTTACTTACTTTGAGAAAGAGAGAAAGCACAAGTGGAGGAGGGGCAGAGAGATTGAACCCAAAGCTGAGAGGTCACGACCTGAGCCGAAATCAAGAGTCAGATGCTCAGTTGGACTGAGCCACCCAGGCGCCCCTGGAGTCACTACTTTACGGCAAAGCACTCGTCACTCCTTTTTGTTACCTCGGTATTATCACCCGTGCAGTAAGGAAACTCATTTTTTATATGGAAAAAGCTTTGAGAAAGGTGTAGATGACCAATTCTAACCTGCTCCATTCAAACATATAAAGACGTTTTCTTCATCTGAGTTAAAAACAAATACATAGATGCTTGCAGACAACACTTGTTTGTGAATGAGAGAATGTGCTTCTACGAAAAAGAACAAAAAGCTAAAGTAGAAGTATACACCAGGTTCATGTGGGACGGATTGTTGACACATTGTGGGTTTTTGCGGGGAGGCAGCAGCCGCCTGATTTGAAAGCCTGACTGACTTGAACCCGGAGCGTGAGACCTGCCACCGCCTGGTCTGGGAAGCCCTCGCCCTGCACTTCCTTCCTTGCTCCACAAGAGAGCAATGTTCCACCACGGCTACCCTCTACAGAGGCGGTGCTCTCCGGAGAACAAATGTGTTATTTAGTCTGCAATCACTTTTAATTTTACTACTGACAGTCTGACAGGACTACTTAATATTGCTGGGTTGACCTTTCCGTGGTTTTGTGCTAAACCCGTTTTTTTTTTCCCCCGACTTCCCTTCATCTGCTGTGTTGGGAAGAGAATACAATTGACTCCACAAGACAACAGACTGTGGTGATATTATCAGTAGACAGCACTGGTCAAAACAAGTGGGTGGAGAGGCAGGATTACAGAAAGGAACCAGTGCTGTATGTCCCGCCTCATCTTGGAGGACGGACACCCTCTGCATGTGGGCAGCTTGGGGAGAAGATTCAGCCTGTTATCACAGGAATGGCTGAACAGGGCCTTCCGAGGCCGCAGAAAAAGAACATATGGGATGTCAAGTTAATTTCTTGAGGTTGGGTCCTATTCTCTCCCTGGGAAAGGGAGATTGTCTATCTAGGGGAAGATCTTTCTTAAAATGTTGCATTTGAAGATTCAGCAGGCTGCAAGAGAAAGATAATGAAACTTTTCTCCCACACACTTGAGAACAAAGTTACTTGTTGCCTAAAATGTGCATAAAGCGAGAAGCTTACTTTGCACCAAACTTTGTGATAAATGGTTCCTAGGAATTTGACCCTTTTTAAACTCCCTACAACTCTGTGGGCTATACTACCACTAGCCCCATATTAACAGATGCAGCGTCTGATACGTAAGGAGGTTATACGGTAGATTACAACACAGTTGGCAAGTGGACAGCAAACCAAAATTGATCTTATTCCAGTAGCCAAATGGTGAATCATAATGTTGTACTGGCCGTTGATATCCTCTGAACTAGGTAAAGTCTCTCCTCATACTGCTCACCTCATCTAATCTGCAAGAGCCTTTCTTGGCTTTTACAGGCCCATTCTCAGAAAAATCTGAGAGGAAACTCCCAAGCAGGCTCAGCTTTGTGCCCTTGGGTCTTCAGACCTGTGCACCCTTACAGAAACCGAGAACAGCTGTATCTTTGCTTTGTGGTTAATGATCATGGAACTCATACTGGAGATGTTGGAATTTGAGACCTTTTATAATATCATAGAGTTGATACATAACCTGGAGTCTTGGCTCTTTTATTGGGGCCAGCTCAGGTAAGATGTGACTCAGGACTTTTTGGCAGACAACCACTTGTTTTAGAAATTTCTTGATGAACCCCTCTACAGAACAAATCTGAGATAGAAAGTAAGGTGAGAGTGGGCTCTCATGATTCATTTCCTTATCTCACCTGCCCCTACTTTTCATTTCACTGACAGAGAAAATAAAAACCTCAAGGGTTGGATAATAGGGAAAATGATAAGCCAGGAATGGCCATAGGTAGGGGAACTAAACCAGCAATAGGTTGACTCCCAAAAAAATGAAACGTCCATGGTTCACATCTTATCATCTAAGGACCCTGATGTCAGCCCAAGGTTGGTGCTAATTGTCCAGAAGTGAAATTAACTGAGGCGTGGAATAAAAAGTCTCTAGGCAGAAGCCATACTCCTAAGCAGTTGAATTATGTTATCTGAGTTCAGAGGACTGAACTACCCTGGTTGCAGACAGATACAAGTCAGCCTAGAGAAAGGCCTAGCTGTCAAGGACTGGAAAGGCTTGCCTTAACCCTGGTCTAGTAAAATTTGTGACTAGGGCAGGGCTCCACTTCCATTAGGAAACAAAAGAGTTGAAGAGAATGAAGGAAATGTGACAAGCAAGGCACTTATAATGAGAGTCTATGGGTTAGTGCGGCTTGGAAATGCCCACCCAATCCAGGTATGTTCGATGCCAGACTTGGTGCAACAAGATTGACTTTAACCACGAGATGTGTATATGAGGCTCTTTATTGCCAGACTACGGAAGTGCAAGGATGGACCAGGTAACAAAATAGAATTCGACACACAGTCCATATTAAGGGGGGCATCGGTGGTCATTTGGCCAGCTAACCAGAAGAACTGACCTACTCTGAATTACCACACGGACCGCACTGTTCTGAATCGCAAGGTAGGGCCAAGGCAGGTACACCGTGCTCAGACTCTGGGGCCTAAAAGAATATACTGTTTTGAATTCCAGGAAGTAAGAGGAGAGTCCAAACCCAAGTGAACCTTCCATAACTTTTCTTGTATATTATTAAATGTAACTTTAGTATTAGAAAGATTTGGGGGTAGGGACAACTGGGTGGCTAAGTCATTAAATGTCCAACTCTTGATTTCGGCTGAGGTCATGATCTCACGGTTCACAAGTTTGAGCCCTGTGTCAGACTCTGCACTGTGTCAGCATGGAGTCTGCCTAGAAGTCTCTCTCCCTCTCTCTCTGCCCCTACCTCACATTCAAGTGTGCTCTCTCTCTCTCTCAAAATAAATACATTAAAAAAGAGAAAAATTTGGAGGTATACCACTTGGGTGAGTAAGTGATCTGGTGAGTAGTGAAACATCTTTGATACAGTTCTGAGCTCTAATATACATAGTCAGTACTACCACGCCCCTAAAGCAAGTTTCGCTAAGTTCCGCATACGTACAATTTTCAGATGAGATAAAAGTCTCATGACATCTGCCATGTCCGCCAGGATGAGTAAGCGCGTCACGGCTGAGAGCAAAGCCCTCGCTGCCCTCACCATGGTGCCACGCTTCACTGATGAACACGGGTCATCAGCAAACTCCGAAGAGGCGATGCGCATTGTCTCACCTGGAAGACAAAGATGGAGAGGTGTGTGGGTAGACGGCAAGCTCAGAGGCTGGCAATCATAAAGATCCATGGATGGATGATTGTTGTTCTTATCGCAAAACCACCATGAACAGGAGGTATTCCTGCCACTCTCCATCACAACCCACCTTGAAGTTGAATGCATCAGTGCACACTGGACAGAGGCTGTGGACAAAATAAGGTGTTCGTTTCACACAGAAGTGTGAAATTATGCTTTAAACATCAATAAGGAATATATTCAATTCAATGTGTCTAATAGTTGAGATGAATTTGCCCTGACCTTAATCAGTCTCACATTTCATTTCCCTTGGAGCCAATGGTATTTACTAGGCAGCTAGTTGAGCTCACTGACAGTTGAGGTGCAAAGTTAACTGCTCCACAGAGGAATGAAACTAAAACCTTGGCCTCATTAACACTGTACTCTTAATTGTGCTAATCAGAGAATAACAGACTACAGAGATACCCAAATATAGTCTTTTAATACCCTGCTAAGAAGCTATTCTCTAATTTAGAGAGCATTTATAAGAGAATTGAACCAATCCAACAAATGCTGATTAAGCCTGTACTATGTCAGATATTATTAAGCTCTGGAATTACAGAGGTGACTGAGGACACCCTGATCTCTAGGAGTTTCCCATCTAATAAGGAAACATGATGTAAATACATACTCATAGTATCTGTGATTACATGCCACCACAGGCTTATGATCAAGACCATAGGCAAAGAAGGGGAAGTGATTGATGTATTTAGCGTGAGGCAGGGAGAAGCTGTCAACATTGATGGGCTCTGAAGAACTAAGAGGTGCTCACCAGAAAGACAGTGGTGGGAACAGCACCCTCAGCAGCATAAATGCTGTGTGAGGCTCTGAAACCTGGAGCAGGATGCTAAGTGTGAGGAACCACAGTCATGTGGGAGGCACGGGGAGGAAGGGGTACAGAGAATAGAGGTGGCAGTGCTTGGAAAGCCGTGAAGGAGATCTGAACTGTGTCCTCAGCAGGGATGCAAGTGACATTAATAGATTTTTATTTTGGCTACATCACATGAAATAAAGTGCAGGGGACAAGTTTAGGGCCGAGACACTAGTTATTAGGGCAAGTGCATGACTGTTGGAAAGCAGCAGTAATGAGGTCCTGGGCCACGGAAATAGAAATGGGATACAGAGAGGAAGGGATACAGAGAGGATATTAATGAGATCTGTGTTCAAGCATGACCAGATATGGGGACTGATCAGATGTGGAGACCAGGAGGAAGGCAAGTGTTTGGTGAATACTGAATATTTGTACAAAGGGATGCAGGAGTAGCAAACAGAGGGGTCACTGACGAGGATGAGATAGGTTCCCTGTCAATGGACTGGATATCACCCGGGGTAAAGAGGCCTGGGAAGCAGCATCACGAGGCTTCACATAGCAGAGCATACACAGGGGCAATACAAGCTTCTTCAATAAACTTGAAAAAGAGAGTTAATATGACCAATTATTTAATTTAGGGTAAAAAAAATCATTCAATATTTATTATACAAATGATTACTTCTGATCTATTAATCCAAACCTAGTCAATTATATCACTGAAAGACTCTGTGTCCTGTAATGCATCCTCAGACACAAGAGAAAACAAAACAAAACAAACCACCCCTTTCCATTTCACAAGCAGATCAGAATAGAATGTAATTCACTCAATGTTACAGTTATTCAAACCCTCAGAGGGATACTTTTCATGCTTGGGAAAGGAAGTCGTGTCAGGAAATATATTGCATTGTTAGATT
This sequence comes from Leopardus geoffroyi, assembly GCF_018350155.1. Classification (NCBI taxonomy): domain Eukaryota; kingdom Metazoa; phylum Chordata; class Mammalia; order Carnivora; family Felidae; genus Leopardus; species Leopardus geoffroyi. The sequence goes on along the minus strand of NC_059336.1, from coordinate 95,338,852 downwards.
TTTAAAAGAGACTACTGTCTACAATAAGCATACTATATAACCAACCAGCCTAGCCTCAATGCCGATACACCAACAAATAGCTTGATTAACAGCACGGGAGACATGTAAAAATTCATTACCATATTGGCACAAAGGTGAATTTTTAAGGTCTGACCCCTCAGGACTAAATATACTTTAAGGTGGAGGCTGGCAATTAGGAGATACATATTTAATTCAGGTGTCCCACCCTTGCTACAGGATTGCATAAGTCTCCTCACATCCTGAACCACCCCCCTCAAAAAAAAAAAAAAAAAAAAGACTCATTGGCAGATACCTGTGTTGTGGGAGAAGACTATCTCATTCTCACTCTGCATAGTGCAGCTGGAAAGAACATCCACAGTGGTAGCAAATCTAATGAAATATTGAGAAGGTCACCACATCTAAAGATGTACAGATTTATGTATGGTATCACGGGTGCAGTAGCTGATGTTGGAATGAATCTACTTATTCAAGGAAAGGGGAGATTTATTCTGCATATGAACCTAGTAAGTAACATGGTTGAACCCAAATTCTGCAAGCGAAATTGGTATATGAGCCACAATAACAGTAGGCCACTCAGGTAGGGCTACTCTCTATACCAAGGGCCCTCGGAGGTGAGCCCAGCTGCACCCATCAGCATGAGGAGGAACCCTATCTAATCAACCTAATATTCAAGTACAGGTTTCTATATAAAGTGTCAGTATAATGGCACTTAATCCAGATACTGGCCATTCAGTTGGCAATACTGCTTCAAAGCTGAGCAACACGTAGCAATATAGAGCTCTTACATGGAGCTAATCAAGTTGTGGCCCCCAGCAGACACCCCAGGAAGGATCTCTGGAGGTGTCCATGAGAGACTAGAGAAGGGAAGGGGAGGAGAGATTGAGAGGAGAGAGACCCACATTAGTTAATGTGACTCTGCAAGTGGAAACCTCATGCTAAATTCTGACATTATTCTAAGATAAATAGAAGATGATTTAATTCAAGTTAAAAGTAAAAACTCATTTGAAACAGGTATAAATGATTTTATGTTGTTAAAGATTTTAAAGGAAAGACAATCTGAAGTCAACTATGACTTTAATGCATTTTATTTCCCTGTAGTTTTAAGATTACTGAATTAAAATGGAAATCTATATTAAGCAATGATAAGTGAGTTTATCAGGATAAAATTTGTTATTTTCCCAGGGAACCGCCTTTTCTAGAGGACTAAAATATTTAGCTAAGAAACAGCATGCATGTGTAGAAGAGAGAAGGGATCAATGAAGAGAGGATAATAGATCTGCCTTTTTAAAAATATATATACCATTTTATTCAATCTCAGTTACTTGATACGGACCTAAGCTCACAAAAAATTTTCTCTAGTAAAGCCTTTGATCTCCTCAAGCCACTACCACCTGCTAGAGAGAAGAAAAATTAACATCTCCAAATAAGTGACCAAAGGGAATAACAACATGTACAGAGAGCTTGTATATAAAGGCTTATTACGTAAGTATTGTTCTAAAAACCATGCATATATTAACTCATAGATTAAAGGAGAAGTAACCTTTAAAATCACAAAGACCTAGGATCACACTCTAATGCCACAGCAACCATTACCAAAAATGAGAGCTTGGCGATTATTCAACCTTTGTGTTTGAGTCCCCTCAACTACAAAACAGGGGCAGAAATAATGAGAGCTTCCTTGTGGACCTGCCATTATGGTTAAAGGTTACAGGTGATACAGTCAAAGCACCCAGCACAAGTCTTTACTCATAATGGGCGCTCACTCATTATTGTCACTAATATCACTGCTCCCACTATCACTGCGATCCTCCCCCTTACAAGAATAGTTCATGAACTCCTTGTGAAAGGTTTGGAAGTGCATATTTTGGTTGATTCCATTCCTGTGTACACAATAATTTAGAAGCAAGAAAACATCTGCCCAATAAAAATATTTATTGTTTTAAGGCAGAAAATAACTCCCCTCCCAAATGTTTCCAGTACTTGGCTTTCACACTGATGCTTGTTCTGGTTCTTATGTTACCCCAGAGGCCCCGGGATGGATGGATAATTGTGCATAAGCTTGAAATAATATCTACTCAAATGTGGAATGATGCAGGATGATAATAATAAATAGAAGAGGGGGATAACATACAGAGGACAGAGTCTCAGGAGTAGAAAAGTCATTTTGGAAGCAGATTATGAACCAAAATAGCATGAAATACCATGTGGTGCATCCTTTGAAGGCAGAGCCTGCATGTAACAAAAGCTCTCTTTAAATACTTGACAGATGAACTACTGGAAAAGTGTGAGAAGTGAGGGAAAAGGGTATGGTGAAAAGCTAGATTCAGAGAGTGTTGAGCTGTCTTCCAGAAAGTTCTCTATGCAATATGTCTAACCAACAGTTATCATATGTAATATCTGCAACTGTATATTCTCCTTTGTCTAGTTATATAAATTCTCCTTTAATTACATAGATTTTTTTTTGCCTAATTACATAAAGTATAGGGCACATATTGATGGTTCATGTTCTTGATATTTTCCCATTGTAGACTTCCTAGAGAAGATGAGAAATAAAGAGCAAAGTTTCCAACCCTCTTAGCTATAATTTGTTCCCTTTTCATAATAACCTATGGCTGCCTCAGAACCTTTTTCACACATATTTTCCTCGAGGTACAAACCTTAGAAAATCCTGAGAAATGAATCCTCTGCAGCAATGTAGAAAATGCAATGTATTTTTAGACAAGAAAGATTAGTGAAGTCTAATACCTGACCACTGCTTCACACACTCTTGTCTGGTTCTGCTCCCCAAACTACACATCTTCTTTGAGCCACACACTCACAGAGACAGTGAAGGAACAGACACAACAGAATTTTAAAATAATAATTGAGTGGACACTGCACATCATCTGAATGTTTTATCATTTTGATTATGTTGTAGAATCTGTAAAGCAATGTAGTGTTTAAAAACCATTTACTGCTATGGTTAGCTCATTTTCAAAGCGTGGTGGGAAATACGTATCTTCACTGGAGATAAAGCAAATGAAATGTTAAATGAAGGGTCAATGTAGGGAGCATCTCTCTATTGGCTAAATGGGATGCTGCCCAATTGATGAATTGCTTAATAAAGCCAATTAGATCTTCTAGTTAAGAAAAAAACAAAACCAGGAATGGCCAATGTAGACATGGAACACCATGGAAGTTACAGTATTACCAGACAAGATTTTGACACATTACATTATGTCTCTTGGTTCCTTTTTCAAAGACAAAGGTGAGCACTCCCTTGATAGGAATTATCCAGAGTTGCCTGGTGTACAGTTGAACTAAATGCATAAGTAAATACTGAAGAATATTCCTCTCTGGGCTTATTTCAGCAGCAAGTATATGGTGCCCACAAGGAAGGAATCTATTTTAAGAATCTATCAGGTTGTGTCTATTCAGACTTCATATTTTAACATGTGCTGTCTTGTCTTTTCCCTAGTAAGAACAGTCTTTTATTTAGAGCTCATGGTGTGCCAAGTTCTGTTTGAAGAGTTTTATTTGTTAAAATTCAATTACTACTCAAGAGAACCTGATGAAGTAAATACTTGCACTGTCACCATTTGTATCTGAGGAAATTGAAGAAAGAAAAGGAAGATTACTTGCCTAAGGTCAAACAGCTGGCAAGTGGGAGAGCCACCATTGACAATCAGTCTGGCTCTAGGATCTGTGCTATTAACAACTATAATTTAGAAATAACTTTAAGAATCTACTTACTGCATTAAAATTATGTATTTTCATAATTCCATTTGGATGTGTATTATGAGTTGGAGATGAGTACACTATTTCCCTCTATCAAGGAACTATTTTATTCAGCAGACTATTATGAAGAAGGAAGGAAGGAAGGTAGGAAGGTTGGAGGGAAGAACTAAATAAAGGCATTTCTCCAATTATTTCCAGGCTCCAATATTCCCTATTGTCTCTTATCAGAGCTGAATTATGGCTGCCTACGCTGCATACATTTGAGTCCTCAACCCTTTCCCAAGACTGTAAATCTGGTCAGGGTACAAATAATTGTAGCATATTGATTTCTTTATTCCTAGCACCTAACATATATTTTATACTGTACAGTGACTCAATGAATGTTGGGAAGAGCAAAGGAAGGCCTGTCTGGCACTTTATGTTTTAAAAAAGATCCAACTGCTGCTAAGGCAAGAAGAGAGGACAAAATCCTGAATGCTATGCACTTATCAGTGACATGATAGGAATATTTTCTTCCATCTGTTTTAAGTTGATCTTGTGAGTTCAGTCAGCAGCAGAGAAGCTGTAAAGTCTGAGAAAGGAAGGTGACTAGAAAAGTAGCCTCTCCTTTGTTTTGTTCCCATAAGCATTTGCTACCAAGAGGGAGAAAGTCTTAAAATGTTTTGGAAACAATCAAGAACTTGAGACAGCAAGGTGTGCATTTCACCCCAGGCTGGTTATGACTGAAATCCATGATTGGGAGGAAAGGTCGACAATCAGAATTTTTCTCTGAGGCTCAGGGAGGATGAAATTATGTATTTTCTCAAGCAAAATCTGCATTAAAAGAAGCTACCTCCTGCAGATCCTGTCACTTCTATCCCTGAGCATCTATAGCATTGCTGGCACAGTTCATGTCCTTCTGTTACCAAAACAAACTAATCTTTGGCCTAAATATGCAAACAAAGCCTTATATGCATAATACATATTATATATATTAATCATGTATAATTATAATTATATGGTATATTAATAATATATAACTAATTACAATGTTAAATGCAATGTATGTTATATAATTATTATAGATGTCATGTATATTAGTGCACAATTATATTAAACAATTAAAATAATTAACATAGTAATGTTTAATAAATAATATTTATGTATATAAAGAGGAGGTATCATGCAAACTACATCAAAGCCATTTAATTAGGGGTGACTGCGTGGCTCAGTCAGTTAAGCGTCTGACCTCGGTTCAGGTCATGATCTCGCCGTCCGTGAGTTTGAGCCCCACTTCAGGCTCTGTGTTGACGGTTCAGAGTCTGGAGCATGCTTCAGATTCTGCGTCTCCCTCTCTCTCTGCCCCTCCCCTGCTCGTGCTCTGGCTGTCTCTCTCTCAAAAATAAACATTAAAAAAATTTTTTTAAACATGTAATTATTATAAAATAAGGATTCTGCTTTTTCCTTTGTCATCCTACCAAGGGTAGCAGACCCTGTGGACTCTTTATCTTTTTTCATTTTTCCAAACAACTCTGAGCAAACAAGAAATTACATGGAAAATGACAGAACGCTGATGGTTCCATTGTCCCTGAAGTGACTAAGACCGGAGAAATTCTGATCTGGGTAGAACCTCTTCAGGTTTGTCCAGCACCTCACTCTTACCTTCCATATAAAGACACAGAAACTAAATGGCAATTCACCTGTGGGGGGGGGGGTCAGGTGGCTGGGTGAGGCCAGCATCCCAGTCACCTGACATCCCAATCAGGGGCTCTGGATATAGCCCCGAAGTGGTTGGGAGACCAACAAAGTACAGTGTTACACAAGCCAATTAAAACCTCCTCCTCACCTAACAAAATCCCAAAACACCCAGATGGCCTGGCTATGGTCCTGCCTCAGTGGCTCAAGCAGCTCCAAAGACAGCCACGCATCCTCATTCGGTCTGGCCCAGTTCTTTTTTTTCCAAGGTGGGTAACTGAGTCTCTTCCAATGCAATTTTCCCTCTATCAAGATATGTTCAGTATGCAAAAGGACTACAAGTGCCAGTAATTGATGATTAAGTGTATGGAATGTTATGAGCTATTAAACATTGTTAGAGACAGTAATGTGCCACCCTGCAGAAGGTACAGATCATTAAGCGTATGGATTTTAATTATTTCAGCTGTAGCCTTTTCCTGCATTGGGAGGAGAGGGCATGGGGTAATTTTGCATTGTTGCAATCAGGAAGATTATCATGTACAATATGGCATATTTCACAAATGAGACCTTTGCAAGGACCTGTTAAATATAGCAAGGGCCACATTCCACAAAAACACGATTATTGTCTTGGGCTCAAATTCAGTGAAAGACCATAAACTTGGAAACAGTAAACAGTGGTGTGATCAGTTTAACACAAAAATGGAGTATGAAGGATCAGTATTGAACCCAATGTCGCTTGACATTTTTATAGGGAAAAAAAGGGAAAAGGAATTGATGAACATGTAAATTTCACTGTACAATAGATGTTTCTGAAATAAGTGTATTATATCAAATATATAATTAAAGAAGGCTTCTTATAGGTTGGTTTGTAAAGCAAATTAAGGAGCCAATGAATTATTTTTTTGTGTAACAACATAATTTCAATAACCCTGTATATATAAGGCAAGTCTCTCTATAAAAGGCATATTTCTGACGTATTTATATTCTTAAGTCAATAAATGTTTCTATTGACCAGTATCTTTACTCTCCTACAACCATGACCACAAATCAAAACCTACTGAAATGTCAATAGACTGAAATAGTTGAAATGTGGTGTCAAAAACCTTTAGTGTGTTGAGGAAAGAAAGAACGGGCATGTACACTGGACAGCAGACATAGAATGATCATCAAAAATACCAGCAGGCTCAACATGTCAACATGCAAATGTACAGGACATTTTTATTTCTTCTTGCTAATTAAGACATCATGTAAGGAATGGTAGAGTAGGGAGGTGGAGGAAGGACTTAATCTTCAAACTCCAGAATTTGAGAATACCTTAGAAGACATCATGAAGTCTAAATCTTAGTAGATGCAAAATCCAGGTGTGACCTCTAGGACAGAAACCCTCTTTCTCCCTTAGAAACCATCCAATTTGAGGGGCGCCTGGGTGGCTCAGTCGGTTAAGCGGCCGACTTCAGCTCAGGTCATGATCTCACAGTCTGTGAGTTTGAGCCCCGTGTCGGGCTCTGTGCTGACAGCTCAGAGCCTGGAGCCTGTTTCAGATTCTGTGTCTCCCTCTCTCTGACCCTCCCCTGTTCACGCTCTGTCTCTGTCTCAAAAATAAATAAAACATTAAAAAAAAAAAAAAGAAACCATCCAATTTGAGACAGCTGTAATTATTAAAATTATTTTTTTCAACTACTTGGTCTTTAATATGTTCTTCTGAACCACACACAAAAATATAATCCCCTCCTCACTAAGATAGATCTAAAGAAATTTTAATTTTTTTAAGTGTATTAATTTATTTTGAGAGAGACAGAGACAGCACAAGTGGGGGAAGGGCAGAGAGAGGAGAGAGAATCCCAAGCAGGCTCTGCACTGCCAGCACGGAGCCTGACATGGGGCTCGAACTCACGTAACTGTGAGATCATGACCTGAGCCGAAATCAAGAGTCAGACACTTAACCGACTGAGCCAGAAGGCACCCCAAAATTTTTTTAAACATCCTTTAAGGAGAAGGTAAATGTCAAAACAAACATTCATCAGCCCTTGCCCAAGAACTAATGCTGCATTCGGATTATAAAAAGAGCATAAATAATGAACAAACAACTCCCCACAGGTTTTCAAATGTTAAATACCTACTAACTAGTCATTCAACTCAGGATAATTTGTTTGTACGTGACCTTTTAAGCAAATTAATAGTGTTAGCATGAACAGTGTTGCCAATCAGCTTTGGAGGAGATAAACCTGGCTTCTGGCAAGTTGTGAAAACAATTAGTAAGATAGATAATAAATGATTACTAGTCACTGATCTATTTCAGGATCAAATTACTATATATATATATATATATATATATATATATATATATATATATATATATATATATTTTGAAGATATTAAATCTAAGTTCATTGGTGGAGCCCAAATCTTCAATTTCAGAGGGAAGAAGACAAGTATCAAGAAACTTACATGACTTGCTCAAGGTCAGAGTCCACTGGGAGCAGGGTCCAGATCAGCTAGATCTCAACCCTCAGTTTGGATTTGCTTCAGTTTACTACTGTGGCATATTTCTTTAGAAATATTTGGTTTTTGGGGCAACTGGGTGGCTCAGTTTGTTGAGCATCTGACTTCGGCTCAGGTCATGATCTCACAGTCCATGGGTTCCAGCCCCGCGTGGGGCTCCATGCTGACAGCTCAGAGCTTGGAGCCTGCTTCCGATTCTGTGTTTCCCTCTCTCTCTGCTCCTCCACTCCTTTCTCTCTCTCTCTCAAAAATAAATAAACATTAAAAAATTGAAAAAAGGAAACATTTTGTTTTTGTTAAGATTTCAAAACTTCACAACGGACTGTCCTCAAGTTAGTCCATATAAATGTTTTTATACCAGTTTGGATGTCTTGATACTATGCTTATGTGTAAATATATCTGTAAGTTTCTGGTTTTAATTTTGAGGTACCTCAAAATTGTCATGAGTGCAATGAAATAATACTTGCATCACTGATTTCATATCAGCTAAAATATAAATGCAAAGAAACATAAATGGGAAGTATAATAAAGGTACATTATATAATTTACATCTTATAGGCTAGAGATAGATAAACTATGCTTGAAATTGCTATACTGTAAAATAACAAGCCAACTTAACTTTCCTAAAGTAGTCTTTGGCTACACACAACACAGGAACAATCCTCATAATGAGAAAAGTTGATTAAAGATAGAAAACTCTACCACACATTTCAAAATTAGAAGCCAAACAAAGAAGGTTCCAAGTAATTGGTATTATGAATCTGGTAAACAGTGCTATAAAATCACAGCTCAATTAAAATATAGTTTAAAATACAACATGGAGAAAACTGATCATCTTCACTGGTTTGAGGATGAAAAAACAGAATGATCAGATTCTAAGATTTAAATGGCACAGTCTTTGCTTTAATTTCTGAACTGCCATTGATTCTTCAGTCATCACAGAGGAATAGCGGTTTCTTAAATGTGATTATAGCCATGAGTCTCCTTTACTCGACCAAAGGAGGCACCCAGGTCACTCTCATTCTGGTTCCTATATTAACAGGGCAAGGAAGAAACTACATCTAAATCAACATCAGTATATCAATTGTAAGAAAACATATTCAACAAAAATATATTTGTTCAGCAGGATCTGGTAATAGGTAATGACCAAAATTGATTTAAGGTAACTCAAAACCCTAAAGCCAAAAAAAAAACCAAACTGCCAAGATATGCTCATCAAAGCTTTCTTCACTTCTACGATCAATGGCTTGTCACTAGGGTCATGATGGTATCAGACAGACTTCTCTCCTTCCAACTCAAAAGTATAATTTTTTAAAATAAGTGAAATAAGGTAATAAAAAAATATCACCCTTGACAGGGAAAAATGTCCCAACAGGGTAACATGCAGCCTTAAGGTTGAAAGAAATTTGGGTGATTAGAGGTAGGAGAGTGACAGTCCTAGCCATACTGCCTTACTGTAGGGTTGATTATATGATTATAACTGTAAATGTGTGTTTGTGTAGAAAGTATATAAAGAGTTACATATCATTTCATTCATCCTTTTACTCATTCAGTAAGTATTTATTCAGTACCTGCTCTGTGGTAGACACTTGCTAGGTTTCTAGATATTCAAGATGAAGTCACAATTTCTGCCCTCTACTTTTCACAACCTGATTTTTCTAAATTATCCAGGGTCATCCATAGAACATCTGCAGAGAAATGACCACTGAGTGAGCATTTGGAAATTCAAGACAGAAAAAGCTTAATGTTAGGAAGTTGGGAATCCTGAGTGTGTGTGTGTGTGTGTGTGTGTGTGTGTGTGCGCGCGCGCGCGTGCACGCGCGTGTGTGTGTGTATTTCTGTATCAATCTACTTGTCTGTCCGTCCGTCCATCCATCTGTCCATCCATCCATCCATCATTCCATGTGTGTGAGACAGAGATTAAGTTTTTCTTTCTTTGTCCCTCCAATGTGTAGCTTTTAGCCTTAACTCTAAGAGCTAGCAGAGACCAGCAGCTCACTGTCAATGCCCTCCCCCAAATCCCTGTTAGAGGACTAAAGGCAAAGAGTATAGATCAGAATATCTCAGATAAATATACCCTTCAACATTAATTAATTAATTCCTTGAACCCATATGAGCAGGTCTGGATCAACAGGGAGATTTCAAGGTCTTTTTAACCTCTTGACATCAAGCCCTAAATGAAAAGTCGGCTTGATAGGTTTAAGACCCCTTTCCCTGGGCTGATTCAGATTTATACTAAGATTTCTGAAGGAAAGAGACTCCATCATGTATACCAGTTTCATGAAATTGGAGGGCACTGTAGAGAGAGAAGTGAAAGAATGAAGATTACAGGAAGTCAATGAATTTTAACCTTTTCTTTCCTTCCACTGGAAAACATGATCCATCAACTTATTCAAAATAATGTAGAGTATGCCAATGAAAGGAAACATAGGACAATTTTTTGCTAGTTATATATTTTTAAAAATTTTTAATGTTTATTTTTATTTTTGAGAGAGAGAGAGAGAGAGAGAGAAGGGGGGGGGAGTGGAGGGACAGAGAGAGGGAGACACAGAATCCAAAGCAGGCTCCAGGCTCTGAGCTGTCAGCACAGAGCCTAATGTGGGGCTTGAACCCACGAGCCATGAGATCATGACCTGAGCAGAACTCAGACACTTAACCAACTGAGCCACCCAGGCGTCTGCCAGTTATGTTTTCATGATATGCTCAATATTTTTTTCTTCAACTCCATACACTGTATCTTATAAAGTACATAAAGTTTAAAGCATGGATACAATTGTTAAACTGGAAAAAAAAACCACACAATAAATACAGTCTTCTCTGTATTTGCAGACTTTTTGGATACTCTCTGGTGTGTTAACAGCTGCAGCCATTCTCTGATTCTCTGGCCAGTCTCAGAACGTTTCTGCCTCTTGAATGCTGCTCACAGGCAAAGGGGGAGGGAGCCCATTCTGTGCCTCTTAGTGTTTATTTACTTTAAAGAAAAAGTAGAAAAATAGTGATAAAGGACTTGAAACTTGCACTATACGCACTTTCCAATGAATGAAGGTGCACAGTAGTACCTCAGTGAACAGGTTTCTCACGGCAAATTAATAAATTCATATTGGGAGTATAATTTAACCTCCCAGGAGGTCTGCCTGTAGGGAGAGAATATTCTGGTCATGCTGATGTTAGTATTCCACTCTACATGACAGCATAATAAGAATTAATACACTAACATGGATTTTTAAGGCAAATACACATGGTTGGTTAATTCTTACACCACTTAACGTATTACTAGATGGAGGGACTGAGCACTAATGGCCCTGGGGCACTGCTGGGAGGTGTCCAATGAAGTACAGGGACTGGTTTTGAACGATGAAGGGGAATTAGTTCATTTTCAAGTCCTATACTGAACAGCGAGTGGCTCTTCTCACCAAAAGGAGTTTATTTTTTTTTTAATTTTTTTTTTAACGTTTATTTATTTTTGAGACAGAGAGAGACAGAGCATGAACAGGGGAGGGGCAGAGAAAGAGGGAGACACAGAATCTGAAACAGGCTCCAGGCTCTGAGCGGTCAGCACAGAGCCCGACGCGGGGCTCGAACTCATGGACGGCGAGATCGTGACCTGAGCCGAAGTCGGACGCTTAACCGACCGAGCCACCCAGGCGCCCCCAAAAGGAGTTTAAAGAAAAAGCTGGGGAAGAAAATGCATATGTCAAGAAACCTGCAGATGCCATGAACTTATTTTAGAGATAGAGAAGCACTACTGAACAATACCTGGGCTTAACAAGCAAAATTCTTCACCACCTTCAGATAGTACTGAAACCATGAAGTAAGAAGTAGGTATCCTGGCACACTGGACTAGGGACCTTGGCAGCCTAGGCTGATTGGTCCATGCCTGCAGGGAGGTTACCACCCAGTCACACTTGTCCAAGGCTGTTTTTAAGGTGGAAATATGAATCCACCTGCATCCTTTACAGGATGCCCTATATAAACAAGGGGTAGTCAATTTAATCCCTATGACAGAGCGTGGATTCAGTGATTTCTAACAGATCCACTTGTTTTTGTCTTCGCACAATTCCAAGTTCAAGAATCTTTTCAGGTAAAAATGCATGGGTATGCACAGACATATCACATAAGCTCTCACAAAGTGTGCCCAATTTAAATACTCCAGTCAAGGCTATGGCATGGAGAGCTGGCAAAACCAGTAAATGGAACCATTTATAGAATTTAGCCTTAAGCCTTCCTCTGTTTCATATGCCACACATTATAATTACATTTGAGAATCCCCAAGCCTAATATTTTCAATAATAAACAGATGCAGCTAGAGATCATTTCCAAAAATGGCACCATTGCAACAATCTATTTTGCCCTACTCTGTGTGGATCTCTTCAATGTTAAGTAATGTTACTTCCTCACTTATAGTTTCCTATAGCTCACTTTCCTCTTCCCCAGAGATTTAAGAATAGATAGCTAAAAAAATCTTACAGACCCCTTCCAATTCTGGATACTATCATGCAAAAAACAAAAAAACAAAAAACAAAAACAAAAACCAGTAATAACTGTTATTTATAAAACACTATGTACCAGGCACAATGATAAGCCCTCTAAATATATGATCTCCCAATGAGGTAGAAAACAGCCCATTTCAAAGATAAAAGAGACCATGGCTTAGCTTAGAAAGGTTTATTCATTTGTCCAAGGTCACACACCTACCTAGTTGGACTCAGTCCTAGAATTTGATAAGGTTGCTAGACTTAAAAGAACGTGAACTCAGTAACCTTGAAGCTCTAAACTTAGGGTCTATTGGCATAAAGTTTTGCAGTGTGATGCCCCAGTTGATGTTTCTTAAGACTGCAGACACAGATAAAGGACCTCTCATTGTGCACGCAAAGATCACATAGTGTTTTCCAAAGCAAGCATACCTTATAACAGAATGAGATATCAATCACCACCTACAAATGTTAGTCTGCTTTGCACCTATTATACATATGTATGCCCCAAAATTAGAGATCAAAGGAAGCAACAAAAGAACCAATATGCTATCACATGACAGATATGGTTAATCTTTAATCGTCACCACTTCAAAAACTACAGATTCAGCATTTTTCACCATTAATTGGATATCATCTACTAACTCAAAACTTGGTGCTCCACTGAAATTTAGGCTTATCAACTTTTACATATGGAAACTAAGACTTAAAGCAACAATGTTAATAGTATTAATATTATTCTAGTAAAAACATTAAGTAACAAAATTGTCAGTATGACAAGCTCTGAAAATAACACCCCCCCCCCGAGAACATACCAGTGATGAACCCTGCTTTGGACTTCTTGAGCTTATGTTCCCCTTCTGACAATTTTTACCTTGTGTTACCTTCTGCAAGTTACTTAACCTTTCTAAGACTCATCAGTAAGATGAAAAATAGCACCCCAGGGCACAGGTTTACATAAAAGATTAAACAAGAGGATGTGAGAGACTGAAGAGCATGAACTATTTCTCTAAGACATCTGGAAATACATGCAACACAGCAAAAACATCTGTATAAATGGAAGAGCAATCCCTGAACCAAAGAGAGAGAAAGGGAGAGGGAACGAAGTTAGGAAGGAAGACGAAGGAAGGAAGGAAGGAAGGAAGGAAGGAAGGAAGGAAGGAAGGAAGGAAAGAAGGCAGGCAGGAAGGAAAGAAGGCAGGCAGGAAGGAAGGCAGGAAGGAAGATGAAGGAAGGAAGGAAGGAAATTTAGCAACCTTGAAATAAAAATGGTAATTTTGAAGCATCAACAATCTCTTTGCAATCTCAGTAACTAAGACAGATTTTTAATGGCTGCACATGAGACAGGAGAATGTGTTACCTTTCACAGGGAGTGGAACTGTAATGTTATTCATGCAAAATAAAATTTTATATTCTTGAAGCGCTACATCAGTGAAAATATTAAGTAGAAAAAAAAAATTGTCCTCCATCAGAGAGAAATGGTAAAGAAACGTGTCTGTCCCAGCACAGAAAAAAAAAAAAAAAATCAAATGGCTTTATTTATAATTGATAAGGATGCCTTATAACCAAAGAATTCTCCTTATGTATTTGTAAGAAACTCATGTACACTACCAAAGGACTAGAAAATCCAGAGCAGAGCAATTATTTTTAAAAAACTGTTTCAGGTTGGTGATGTTTTGGGATCCCTGTCAGAAGCAAAATCAAATGCTTTTTGGAAGAAAGCATAAAACTCTCTCAAGAAGGCTTTATAAAAAATGAATATACAGTTTAAAATCATAGAATGCTGTAGATGTGCCAAGCGACAGATTTAATTATCTTAAAGAACTTAATAATTAAGTTAAAGAAATTAATAATTAAAGAGCTTCAGATAATATATATAGTTTTAAAGAATTCTACCAATTATCCTTCTTTTACTTGTTATTCAGACATAGCCTCTTAGTACTTTGGCTTCTATTGCACTCTGGGATGAAAAACCAAGCTTTTTCTTAAAACACGGCACTCTCCTTTCTGCCTCCAAACTGCTGCTCTGCTTTCTCTACCTACTGCACCCCTACATTCTTTATTCCATGGTCAGTATACGGTCTTCTCATGTAAACGCCTCTTACATTCCCTTGAGCTGTGGAAAGCTAACCTGCACGATCCTAGTTATTCCAAATAACATACAGTCTTTTAAATTCTCAATGAAATATTAAACTGAGTTCCATGAGTATGATTTTAATATTAAATGTATTTTCTTCTTTTCTAATCTTTTAAAAGCAGTGACCTACTTACTGAATATAGTGTAACTCTTAAACGGACTGTCATTTTTTCACCATTTTGGATAGCAGAGAAAGAACCAATCTACATAAAGGACATGGTCCAGTATTATCATAATGAATATTCAAAATCAGCCCTAATCACAAGCATCTTAGAATAACACTTTGCATAACATTATTCTTTTTTTTGCTTAAACTTGGCAATTTTCTAAAAATAAAATCAACCACCTATGGAAATTGCAAAGGTCTAAAGACTAAAAGGATAGATCTCTTGGAAAAGCTGGGTTATTTCCTTATAGACTAAAGCTATTTATAAACTGTATTTCCAAACAATAATTTTTAAACATCTCTTCCCATTTCTAACAATAAATTATGAAGGGCGAGTATGTGGGAGAATGGGGAATAAGAAGATAACGGATGGACTAGAAAGACACAAAGTTTTTCCCTGACATCTCCCTACATACATCTGAAAAATAAAAATCACAGAATGTGTTTCCAACCTACATCCCCAAGCCATCATTTTCAACTGAGAGTCCACAAGTAAATGGTGTTATGGGTTGAATTGTGCCTCACCCCCCCAAAAGATAGGTCAAACATATGCCTAATCTCTAGTACCTATGATTGTGACCTTGTTTGGAAATATAGACCATTTGCAGATGTAATCAATCGAAGATGAGATCATATTGAATTAAAGTGTGCCCTGATTCAGTAAGACTGGTGTCATAGGAAGAGACCAGATACAGACACAGAACGGGGCAACACAATATGAGGATGGAGGAGAGACTGCACTACTGAAGCTACAAGTCAAGGAACACCAAGGATGGTAAGCAATCCACCAGAAGCAAGGAAGGGACCAGGAAGCATTCTCCCTTTCAGGTTTCAGAGGGACCCTGAACACCGTGATCTTGAACTTATAGCCTCCAGAACCGTAAGGGAATAAATTCCTGTTGTGTGAAGCCACCCAGTTTGTGGTACCTTATTATAACAGCCTTAGGAATCTGACACAAAAGGAAACCTATGTATCCCCTTTGTGAGAAATATTACATTTAAAAAATATTTTAGTGTATTCTACATCTCAACTTTGGTTGTAATAGCACTAAAAAAGTACTCAAACACCAAGATGCCCCATAAGAGTTTGAGCAGATGTCATTAAAATTCACACTCACAGTGAAATTTTAGTCATCAAGGGATTAGCCTTCCAGAATCTCAAGATTCTCTAATGACCCCAAAGTAGGCAAGCTTATTATGTAACCAATTTCAGAAGCAAAAAGTAGCATCCTTGAGTGCCAAGGAAGACAGACACACTGCCAAGAGGATGTGATGTTCCCACTATTAAATCCAATGGGTTTTTAATTGGCTGTCAGGCTCTGATTGACAGGAACAATCTGTGAAAAGTCATCCCTTCCATGAAAGGCTGGGAAGTGAGCCACAATGGTGGACAGCAGAAAAAAGAAATAAAAAACTGGAGATCAGGAATGGCAGCAATTAGAAACGGTACTGGGGCAGTGGGCAGTGGATACTGCACCATGTGAGTGAGTGATGGGAAGAGAGTCAATGATGCAGAGAGGCAGTTCTGCAGGATAGAAAGTATCAAGTGTCTTTTAGGTCCCTCCTCTAAGAGCCTCACACACAGAAAGCACAGGTCAGCTCTGTGGATATGTAGGCAGACATGCAAAGAGATGTTGTCTAAAAGCTACTAAAATCTCCATTGCTCATATGAGCAAGTCAAGCTAATTCTTTAAAACATCCTGTAGCTCATTATACTCAGTAATGCTCATGATCACTGTAAGGAAGACCTAATAATGACTGAAACATTTGGTCATTTTCCTACCTACATTAGCTGATTGATTCTATCTATGAATTCCATTGCTGTTCCAAATATAACATTGTATTAAATATCTGTCTTAATTGGAAACAAAAAAAAAAAAAAAAAAAAAAAAGAGACAGAACCATCATGGATTCAGTGTATAAGACTTTTAAACAAATCACTTAAAAATGGAATTTTTAATGTCATTCCAGCAAACACTAAACACTAAAAAATTCTTTATAAATAGAACATGGGGCAACATAATGTCTGTAACTTACCTTTAATATTCCAGTGATAACACCACTGATATTTTTTGAATGATATCCTTACTGAATATCCATTACACGTTGGGTACTATCCTAAGTGATAATGACTGTCAATGGCACTTAAAGTAGGTCTACCTCCAAATACCCTAAGGCCTGATAACTACTTAATCAAGTTACCCACGGGGCCACTGGTAAAATTGAAACGACAAATAATATTGAGAAAGATTTTACATCAAAGTCAGATGATTGTAAATGTGACAAAGTGCCGATTTTCTAAAGATAAAAAGTATCACTTAGAAAGAAGGGTTTCTTCAGTATCTGAGTCACTGTCCAGGAAATACAATTGATGCAATCTACTTGCAGCCCACCTCTATGGAAAAAAAAAAAAAAAAAAAAAAAAAAAAAGACAGTGATCTCAAAGCTAACTCCTGTCAGTTACTGTCCCAGGAAAACAAACTCCAGAGCGATCACCAGAACTATTAGATCAGGTATTTTTTAGGTATGCAAGCAAAATCCAATTGCATCAGGACAGCTCATGTTTATGATGATCTCCCTGACGCATTAAGAAAATGTCTAAAACACAGATTCACACGAAATTTTTTTAATCATAATAACCATTTATAAACAAGCAAAGACAAACTCTATAAGATCCTAGGAATAAAACCAAAAGGATGAAGACCTTTATGATGTAAATTATAAAACTACTGAAATATAAAAACAAAACACGATGAAATGGAGAAATATACCCTAATGATGATTAAGACACAATATTTAAAAATTGGAAATTCTTTCCAAATTGATCTATAAATTCAATACAACTATAATCAAATTCCCAACAGAGTTCTCTTGTAGAGAAATAAACAAGACATACTAAGATTCAGATTGAGGAACAAAGAGCCAATCAAGAATAGCAAAGGTGTTTCTGAAGAACAACAAAAAAGGGACAAAGACTTGCCCTGCAAGATATCAATATTTATTAACTATGGTAATTAAATTGAAGTGGTATGCATGTGGAAATTAACCAATGGAATAGAATAGAGAGTCTTTCAACAGCCCAATAAATACCATTTCAATAAATGGTACTAAATATTAACTATGAATAAGCAAAATAATAAAACTAGATCTTAATTCACAAAATAAAAATCAAAGATAAAGACAAATGTAAAAGCCAAATTCTTAAACGTTTGCAAAAGTATTTAGATATATGTATAATGACATTGGGATAGAAAATAATTTCTTAAAGAAAATACTCAACAAAAAGTAGTGAAATTACACTACGTTTTTAAAGAAGTATATTTAAAAAAAGGCATGAACAAAATTAAAATACTAATCACAGAGCAGGAGTGCATATTTGCAAAAATTATGTAAAATACAAAGTTTGAGTATCCAAAATATAAGTATAGTTATTTTAGATGAAGAACAACTCAATGGAAACATAGGCAAAGAAAATGAAAGGAGAGTAGGTCCAAATGGCTGATAAATAAATGTAAAGCCCAATAATAAAAAAAAAAATTAAAATAACATTAAGATACAAATTTACTCACATAAAATTGGGGGGGGGGAATGCTAAAAACTCCTATACAATTTAGCAAGAATGTAAGAAATAGGAAATCTCATTTACTACTGTAATTGTTTCAAATGCTTTAGAGAATATTTTCATACTGTCTGGTAAAGGTAAATGTAAGCTATCCCAGGACTTAGCAAATTGTACTTTTTGTCAGCCCATAATAGACAATGCATAGGTCTAAGAACAAATCACTATCAGTTCTTGTCCTAGAAAAGCAAGTTCTAGAACAACTGTAAGACTTATACCTATGCATGCAATGCATTATTTAACAATTCTACTTCTAGGTGTATTTCCTCAAGACACACCTGTACATGTCCACAAGATGCACACAACAATTTGTGTACTATAGCTCTGTGTGTTACAGGCAGACACTGCAAACACTCCAAATGGCCAACAGTAAGAAAATAATTTGCACATCCAATGGAGTAATATAAGGTAAAATTACAAAGAATGAACTAGGTTCATTTAGTTAAGTTAGAAAAATACAACCTTACAAATGATACTTCCAATAGAATACAATGAATGTAAGTATTAAAGAACTTCCAAGTAATAATACATATTTATGAACGCATACATATATCCCAAGAAATAATCTAAAGATTCTTTATGGCAAGACTGTTCTACGATAGGGGTTAAGAGAGAGAAATAGATCTCTTCTGAGAATATTTGTCTGTATTGTTTCATTGGCTCATATCTGGCAATAAAAAAAATGATATAGGGCACACCAAAATTTGAGCAAACTGGCTTTTCAGGGTGCCATACAATGAAAAGCAAGAAATCAAGACTTACTAAATGGAAGGATTTTCCCCACCAGCCCTCTGGAATGATTGGAATCCCTACTGGTTTGTCTGAAGGATGTATTGTCTGGAGAGGTAAGGATTCCTGGAATCAGTTCTTAACTGACAATTTTCACTAAAATTCAGTCTCTCTGAAAAGGGAGGTATTGAGAGCAGTGCTTTTGATTGGGCAGGAAGTCTGACAAAGGTAGGCATTCCTTTGTAGTTCAGGAAGAGAAAAAAGGCTTTGGGTTCCTAGGCTAGTTCCCAAAGGGAAGAGAGGGCAGGAGTGGCCCTGAGGGCTGTGACATTGGAAGACAAACTTTTCCTGCTTCGCTATTTTGCCTAGGGCCAGCCTATCTTTCTAATGTAATGCCGTCTTCAGCCACAGTATAAACTCTCTGGAGATCCCCGGAACTGTGTTCTACATAAGAACCTTTTGAATATATTCTCAAAATCTAAGGCCAGAAGACAATCCAGGTAACCACATGCCCTGGATACTTTCTGTTTGTGTTCGGCGAGCTTTCTAATTTATATATACATTAATAGCTTACAAATTTACTTTTCCCAAGGGTTTAATGTTGGCTAACATGCAAATTAGTTTCATTTCCTGAGAACAAAACAAGTGAAAAGGGATAACTATAATCAGCAGCAGTGGAAGACAAATACGATGTAAAACTTACAAGAACAGTAAAAACACAATGGTTGATGGAGACATGGCTGGATACACTGTTGACACTCACATGTGGTACTGGCTCTGCTGAATAACCACCTCAAGGCCTTGCAAAGGCACACAAGAAGCCTTCAACAAATGCTCATCTCATTTAATATTCATTGATTCGGGAACGCATGTACTGTGACTGAATGCTGAAAGGAAATCAGGACAGGCCTGCTTTTGTTTGGATGCATATGAAGACAAAGGGTGACGCTCAGTCTCTCTCAAGATATCTTTCAGCAAAACAAAGCATGATTTCACCAATGACTGACTGATCTGTATAAAGATAATGGTCAGAAACCCCATACCAGGAAATAGCCAAGTCCATGGAAGGTAACCAGAGACAAAAACCAGACCGTGCTCATCTAAATGGAATAATATTTACGAGAGAGAGCATATTCATAATTCAAGGGCCATAGAAATAACTTTGTGGTGGAAATTAAGGGAAAAGCACAGGCACCCCTTTGTTAATGCAACACATTTACTAGGCACTGGAAAGCACTGGATTAGAAAATGCTTTAGAAAAATCAGGGAGGCCAACCTGAGTCAGAACATTCCTGGTAGGGGATTAATCAAGTATTATTTCAGATAATAGCAATGGAACACTTTCAAGTTTCCTCCAGGTAGTGTGGGAGGGTTTCCTTTCATAGTCTGAGTATATCGAACATGAACGTGGCCACAGGCGATGAAGACCGTCCATCTTAGAAATGCACCCAGTGTGATAAATGGGACTGAAGTTGAGGGTGTATCATGGATCTAGCAGGCACACACCAAACTGAAAAGCTTAACAGGAAAATGACTATAGGCCCTTTAGTTTTGAGCCAAAACTTGAGGAAAAGCCAAATTCTTTAAGGAATGAGTGAGTTAAACTTTGGTTTCATCTTCCTGAGACAATTATTGGAAAAACCTGGAAATGTCAAAGATTACAAAGAAAAGCCAACAAAATGCAAAAGTTGTTAATCGCCTGAATGAAATTTACTGGAATATTTGTAGTGAATTAGAGGAGATCATAAGTAAGTAGGGAATGGAAAGAAATACTGGAGTGCAAACTTTTTTTCTTAATAGAAGATTGAAATTGCTTAGATAATGATAAAAAAAAAATGTGTAGTCTCGGTGAATAAACACTAAGAACAAAAGAATCCCTCTAGTAAAATGACAGTATGAATTGGAAATGAGGCATGAGGAAATAGCTGAATTACCAATTACCCTGAAACAACCTTTATAGAGGCAAAGCTAGAGTGCTATCCAAATGAGATATCCTATTTCCCAATATGATTTTGGAGTCAAATTGTATTAAGAGAAAATGTGGAAAGAATTCAATGCTTCTTAAGGATGCAAAGGAACACAGACAAACAACAACCACAACAATACCTTGCTTATCTAAAAACACTAAAAAAGGGAGTATCTGGAAAGGAATTCTGGGTTGTTAGCATTAAGGAGATAATGATGTAACCGAGGTCTTAAAAAGAAAATGGAAATATGATCATACTGGATGTGGCTTAAGGGAAGAAAAAAAATGGAAAACAAAAGTAACTATGATCTACTCCAGGGAGAAAAAAAATGTTTTCCTTATTTCCAAACTGATTTAAGTATTTTTTAGTTTAAAGATTAACAGCTGCTATAAAAAAATCTAATTCACTACGGGAATCTTATAAATTTATTAGAAGAAAAAGAGTTAGTTATTTTTTTTCAAAAATGATTAAGCAAAGTATAGTAATTTGGCCGGTTGGGTTCATATCAATGCAAAAGGAATGATTTATGGCAATCAAAATTGTGTGTTTAAAAAAGAAAAAAGGGGGTGGGGATAAGGAGAAGTAATATGTCACATTTGCCATTAAAAGCATTCAAAGATAAGCTAGTTACCACTAGTACATTTTTTCAATCATGAATTAATAATTCTGTTATTTCATAAAACGCACATCCTAGGATATACCAAACTTGATATTCTGACAGGGGCAGACTAGAACAGCAAAGTATCTTTGGAGACTCACGGCGTAACTTTCTGGAAAGTGTCAGTACACAGTAGTGTGAATGGGCATCAGATCAAACCTGGGCAGGCGGCACTTAATTTGTAGCCTCCATAAACACCAGGGCCATCCTTTTTACAGCCTGCATTTGTCATTTTGAATGGAAGCCTAGAGCTCTAGTTTTCTGCTTCCTGCTTCTAGACCAGCTTGTCAAACACCTCAGGCGAGGAGCCATATTGCTTTCATTATCTTCCTGGGGTAGATCACAATGTCAAGTGCAGGTGAACATTAAATAAATGCTTCCTGGATGATGAGAGCTAGCATCACACCTCGGTGACAGTGAAGCACTTTTCCTTTTGGGAGTCCCATGATTCTCCTTTTGCTTTTTTTTTTTTTTTTTTTTTTTTTTTTTTTGAGCCCACTCCACTTCTCCTTGTAGGTATCTACCTCCCTACAACTCTCTACCACCTACCTACTCTTTCATCCACTCAACCGTGTAGCAGATGCTGCTGTGCCTACCCTATCCACACAGAACGTCCCTTTGCTCTATGTGCAGTACCAGGACTCTGCTGGGAGTTTTTCAGGTCTCCACAGTGAAAATGGCAAAGAAATAATGCCAAATGTACATCCTCTACCAGCCCATAATCAATGACAGATAGGAGTTGACAATAACCTGGATAAATACTCCATTTCCCTAAGACCTTCCAGTAGGATAACTCTGAGACAGGTTTTATACTGTTCCCCAAAGGTTCCCAATTACAACAGACACAATTTCTGGCTCCTTGCCCCTGTCTACCTCTGACTCCAGTCCCCTATCAACATTTCTGGGATAATCTCCTCAATAAATGACCTGGACTGGAATCCTCTATTCAAGGTCAACTTCTGAGGACACTGCAACAGACATACTCCAATCAGAATCTGATATTACTAAAAAATGGAATAAGGTCACTTATACCTTACATGCATTTCAACCAACATGTTTTATCTTGAATTCAAATTTTGAAAAATTTATATCTTAAAACACGTACCTTCAAGGGAATACAAACTTCCCTTTAAAAAAAAAACAGACATGAGTGAACAGGTAAATACGAGGCATTTTATAGCAGATTTTTACATAAGGAATAGGCAGTGTCCCACTGTATTCTTCCTACAGAGCTATCTCTGATCATCAACAAATGTAAGATTTAATTACTTGAACTAAAGATAATGTGTAACTTTTGAAGTGGGCAGATTTGAACTGTCCTCATTTTTAAGGTCTCAAAGAGCTCCCAGGGATGGGTTTGGGGAGGGTCCTAAACATTTCACTTGAACGTATCAGTAAGTCCATCAAGGGAAGATTCCAACTCAGCCTGAAGTTAGACAGTTCACCAGTCAATCTGATCCACGTGGGCATTTCATACGGTCAACTCAGACAAATATCCCAGTTTAAAGCAGTGTTTTCAATCTTGAGTGTGTATCACAATCATCTAGAGGGCTTGTCTAAACACACTTTATTTTTTAAAATTGTTTATTTATTTTTGACAGAAAGAGAGAGAGAGAGAGCGCACATGAGTAGGGGAGGGGCAGAGAGGGAGACACAGAATCCAAAACAGGCTCCAGGCTCTGAGCTGGTAGCACAGAGCCAATGCAAGGCTCAAACTCAGGAACTGAGAGCTAAAGTTGGATGATCAACTGACTGAGCCACCCAGGCGCACGGAAACAGACTTTCTGATTCAACAAGTCTGGGGTAAAGAAGAGAATCTGCATTTCTAGCAAGTTCTCAGGTGATGGCAGGTGCTTTCAGTTGAGGAACTGCACGTTGAAAACCACAACTGTAGACAATTCTTATATTCTCCTTCCAACTATCATTATCTTTAAATTCCACAGACTTTTCTACACTTCTTTCAGTAAACAGACCAAGCGCAGGCACTTTTTTCCCTAGGATTCTCCTTCCTTTTGCTTTACTGGCTGACTGAAAGGCAATGTCATTGTTTTGCAATTCATCCTTAAAATAGTTTTCCAGTATCCTTTCTTGCCTGCTAAACTCACCTTCTCCTTTAAGCCATCATTCTATACAGTAAAAGTAAATCCTCTGTATTCACTCAACACTGAGGATAATTTTCTACCATGCAGTGAATATGACAGTTATGGTCCACACACTAAGTTGTTTTTGCATTATTTGACAGTGCTGTAGTTTATAAATGGGCAAAAAATAAAATACGATAGTAATCATAATGATTATATCTCAGAAATGTTGTATCTTAGATTTAGTCGGCAAAGACCACATTTGGCAATATGTTGAAAGTGTCTTCTCTATCAAAATAAGATACCAAAAATAAAATACTTTCAAGTTATCATAATATAGTAAGATCTTTAATAAAAAGATGATGCAGAAAGTTACTACCTTCTCCTAGCTTCCTTTTAACTGCATATGTAAGTTATTGATTATACCCTGGAATATAACTCAACATACATGATATATATATTTTTGAAAGAGATCAACAAGAAAATAAAAGGATGCATAGAAGGCATTTTTTAGATTCAACAGCATAATAGTTAGGTGGACTAGATAAAAATTATAAAAATGTAATTTGTTTTTTTTTCCAGAAAATAAAATAATGAACAAACACCATTCTACTTTGATAGAGTCAAATTATGGATATCTTCTATAGGGATGTTGGTATTCACCATGCAATGCATCTGGCAGGACTGCATGACAGTGTGATCATCACTGTCACTCATTCCAGACCCTTTTTAAAAATTATTCCTTTGCTTCTATAAAGTATTGTTTCTCTTATCGAAGCAAAACACCAAAAAATCATATAGTTATGCCAAATATAGTTACACCAAAGGCCATAGAACAATACATATTTCTTCTGCAGGTATCAACAGACTTGCATCTATCTACAGAAGTGTATATGTTGGCCAGTTATAAAGTCCACCCGGTCAGGGGCACCTGGGTGGTTCAGTCAGTTAAGTGTCTGACTCTTGATATCAGTTCAGGTCATGATCTCACGGTTTGTGAGACTGAGCCCTGAGTCAGGCTTCACACCAACAGCACGGTCTGCTTGGGATTGTCTCTCTTGCTCTCTGCCTCTCCCCAACTTGTTCTCTTTCTCTCTCTCTTACTCTCTCTTTGTCTCTCTCTCTCTCACACACACACAAAATAAACAAGTAAACTTGAAAAAAAAAAAATAAAGTCCATTCCTAATTCTAGCTATGTTCTCAGGTACAGCATTCTACCTGGCAACTTTCTTGGTCAACACCCATATGCAGGTTCACTGATGCTTGGACAAAAGGTTTGTCAGTTTGTACTTTGATAGCAAAGAAATAGCTGTCTACTTCCTGAGGCTTGCCAGTATCCTGGATGACTCCTTGGTGGTTTTCCATCTGCAAGCCAATTACACTTTGGCAACTTTCAGCTGAGTTCAACAAATGTCCTGATTACTTGCCTTTTAAATAATTACAATCTAACTCTTGTACAGGTTATGCTGTTTACTAAATGTTTTAAAGCTACCAGAACAATCTGAACTTCAAATATTCTTCTAGGTTCAAAAGATATATAATTTCCTTGAAAAATGTCATGTGGCTTCATGCCATAAGTTTGGATGCCTTTAATAAAGTGACCAGTGTCTCTGAAGCTGATTTAATGATTCCTCATTGTCTTCAAGACTCTGGATGTGATCTGATTATCTCCTTCATTGTATTATGCCAATCTTTAAGCCCAAGTGAAAGCCTATCCCGATAAACCTCTATTCTCTCTCCTTGATGATTGTGTTTGGAGGTGATCACACTTATGAACTCAGAAAGGAGCTATACACAGAGCCCTCATTGAAAAGAATAAAGAAGGTTGAAGTCAATGGAATAAGCTGACATTTGATTTGTTTAAGAAATTCCTCATACAGGGTCGCCTGGGTGGCTCAGTTGGTTAAGCATTTGACTCGTGATTTCAGTTCAGGTCATGATTTCACAGTCTTGGGATTGAACCCCACATCAAGCTTTGCATTGAGCATGGAGCCTACTTAAGATTCTCTCTCCCTCCCTCTCTGCCCCTCTAGTCCACTAGTACTCTCTCTCTCAAAATAAATAGATACACATTTTTTTTAATAGAAGAAATTTCTCCTAAAAGCACTGCATGCGCACGCACACATACACATACACATACACACACACACACACACACACACACACACACACACACACACACTTTCCTCTTCCATGGCATTATGACTTATGACAGCAAGGGACACTCTGAGCTCAATTTCTTACTGGGTACCGGAAGACACCTGGGTATGAAGATAACTGTGGTCACAGATGCTCCAGGAGACCTTGAACATTTAGTTTGGTTGAGGCCAAGCTTCCACTGTTTTCCATTCCTGTAACTGCCAGGACTGTGGAGCTGAGGAAGAAGCTAAGTCCTAAGGAATGACCCTTCAATCATATGGTCTCTGACAATGTCCAGACCCTGTTCTCTGATCTAAATCCTTTTTCTTTTTGTATACAGATAATCTGATCTGATCATTATCAAATTTTCCTATGGGCATAAATTCTCCTTAGTTTCAATACTCTTTCTTTCTCAAAATAGTACTTATGAAAGAAGAAATACACTATGTAAGGGGTCATCTATAAAACAATTGCACTAATTACATTGTTTTTTTTTTTTTTTTTGTATTGGGTAATACAAACATTCAGAAGTAATTTATGAATTAGCATTTCTAACATCTAAATTATTTTTATTCACTACCATATATGTCACTTTTTGTTTAGGATATATTCCCTAATAACTTACTTATTTTTATATTATGGGAAAGTGAAATCCAGAGTCCCAAATGAAACAATAGCAAAGAGAGACAGAATATAGCATTTGTAGTTCTTTGATCTCTGTATAATGTAATATCATACAATATGCAGCATTACCATATCATATAATGAGATATTGATTATAGCATTATTTTATGATAAAGCAATCATTTATCCAAGAGGAATGAGAAATGGATATTTGTGTCTTCTTCTAAATGCTGGATATTATTAGGGGTTGGTCCAAATTTCTTCATTTCTCTCTACATCCTTTTCCTAAATGAATTCTGCCATCCCTAGGACTTTAAATGTCATCTTTATACCATCTCTTAAACTTCTATCTCTAATCCTTACCTTATCTATGAATTCTAGATTTCATAGATATCTATGTAATCTAAATTCATATTTCCAAATGTTTTTATACCTCTATTTTTGTGAAATATAGCCATCTTAATCTTCATCCCAAACTGAATTCTTCATTCCATCCTCTGTCCTACTGCTTAAACTTAATCCACACCTCATATCCCCCCTTTAAGCACCACTATCTCCCCCAGCTGCTCAAGCCAGAAAATTGGGAGTCATCTTTTATTTTTCTTTTCTTTCTCAATTTCCATATTCCATACATACCACACTTCCCTTAATCATCACCACCAATGTTTTGGACCATCTCACCTTTTATCTAGGCTATTAAAAATTTTTCAACTGGTGCTTCCCATTCCTCTTCTAATTCATTTTCCAACATGGCAGATAGAATAATTTTCTAGAATTTTAAGGCACCTCCATCAACTGATGAATGGATAAAGAAGATGTGGTGTATAGACACAATAGAATATTACTCAGCCATCTAAAAGAATGAAATCTTGCCATTTGCAACAACATGGATGGAGCTAGACTATATTATGTTAAGCAAAACAGGCCACAGAAAGATAAATACTACCTGTTTTCACTCATATGTGGAATTTAAGTAACAAAAGAGATGAACTTGGGGTGGGGAGAGAGGGAAACAAACCATGAGAGACTCAAAGATAGAGAACAAACTGAGGGTTGATGGAAGAAGGTGGGTGGGGGATGGGCTAGATGGGTCATGGGGATTAAGGAGAGCACTTGTTATGATGAGCACTGGGTGTTGTATGTAATTGATGAATCACTGAATTCCATTCTTGAAACCAATACTGCACTGCATGTTAACTAAATAGAATTTAAATAAAAATTTAGAAGAAGAAAAAATAAAGCATCATCACTTTAAAGTCCTATCATGTCTTCCCTTGAATTTAGACTGAACCCCTGCCATGCTGCATGCATGATCCTGCTCCTGGTGCCTCCTTCCACCTCATGTTGTTTCTCTCTAACTCCAAATACAATAGCCTTACTTCATTTAGCAGAGTTCAGCAAGTGCTTTTCTATTCAAGACTCTTATCGCTCAGGTTGTTTTCTCTCCCTGAAAAGCCACTCTGTCCCTGATGTCATAATTGGTTCTCTTTCAATCTTGAGGTAACATATGAAAACATATTTCAGGCCATCTGTCTTTGGCCATCCTCTCTGAAGTAGTTCTGTCCTATGATTCAAAACCATAGTATCTCATTCATTCCATTTACTGTAGAATCACTTTACTTTTTACTTGTTCAAACTCTGTCTCTATTCACCTGGCTTCCAGCTCTTGGAAGGTAGGAGCTAGCTATTTCTTTTAGGTTGATCAATACCACCCATTGTCAACAAAATATTCAGCATATAGTAGGCATTTAATTAAAATGTTATATAGTAATGAATAGGATGTGATAATTATAATATCATTATACTAGTTTTTACTAAGATACAAAGATTGTTATAAGTGTTTTGTGCATATTAAATCATTTAAAGACATAAATATAATTATCATCCCCATTTCTTAGAGGAAAAAACTGAAGCACTGAGAGGTTAAGTAAAAGTCCAAGTCAAAAAGCTAGCAAGTAGCAGAGCAGAGATTCAAGTCTTTGTCTTCTGGCCCCACCACCCAAACTCATAACCATCCTGCTATGCTACCTGTTAAAACATAAGATTTAACAAAGATTAAGGTGTCTAAGGACAATAAAATATATTTAATAAAAATATGTAAAAACAAAGCACACAGGTTAACAAAGGCCAAGGCATATGAAGACAAAATATATTTAACATAAAGATCGAACCAAAACAAGATAACTGATTCGATGATTTAGAAGATTTACCTGGGTCATGAAACATCTCAACACATCATGATTATTGGGTGTCTGTGGTCGCTATAGAATGTACAGTACAAATCCAATCTCACTTGACATTATAGAATAGCCTATTTCTCAAATTATCTTATATAAGATCATTCAGATTGATTTTCATTTTCACATAAGTTCAAAAGACAATGCTGCTTGAACACACTAAGCTAGAATTTGAGGAAATAGGGGTATTAAAAATACTGGGTAGTTTTCATACTCATAAGCATTGGGAGAGTTGGCCTGCTCCCTGAGAAAGGCAATCTGGAAATATAAGACCTGGTTTGCATTTTTTTCGAACTGATGTCTCATCCTATGATGAAGATCCCTTTGACAATCACCACACAACCTCAAAGCAGCCTCTGGATACATTCATTTATTGGCTCATGCAGCTACTAAAAGTTATTTCCAATCATAGTGACCCATGCTTGAGGCATGATAACTGCAAAATAAATTGGAAAAAAAGAAGAAAGGTGGATGATGTTTGGCCTCTAGATAATTCAGAGAAACCATATCTGGCAACAACAAGTTGTAAAAACAGCATTTATCAGCATCAAAACTGGACTCCAGGGGCGATCTGAGATAGAGGCCATTATTTGGGCTCTTAGATGTTCAAAACTTGAAGCACAGTAGATTGCTTGCAAAGATAAAGACTGCGCTCCGCTCCGCCTGTTTTCATTTCTCCCTACATGCTTTTCAAGATTTTATCTCATTTCCTTTCCCTCTTTTAAGTGTGATTTCTGTCTTCTTTCCTATACAGTAACAGTTCCCTGGATTTAGTACTATTTTGGCTTCTTGGAAAGTCTTTAAAGTTATCCCCAGGGGTAAACAAACTTGTTTAATCTCTCTAAGTAAGACTAAAACCAGATAGTAGAGTTCATTATCTACCAGGAGCAATTGGTGACATTTGAGAGCTGGGGTGGTGAAGAAGATTTGGAAATGATAAGCAACTTTGTCTTCTATGTCACTTTATGTAACTGATAATAGCATATACAGCAACATCTTACTATCACAACAATGGAGACACGACTAATTTGTACTTAAATGATGAAATTCTTTAGGATTATAGTTAAATCTACAGAACAGGAGTTTGATCATATAATCTATAAACTTTCAAACTTCTATCCCTGTTTCTCTGGCTAAGGGACATACATACATATACTCCATGAGATGGGTTGGTTCTCTTAAATATTACATATTCAAATGGTTTTAAAATATAAAGTATTGGGGCGCCTGGGTGGCGCAGTCAGTTAAGCGTCCGACTTCAGCCAGGTCACGATCTCGCGGTCCGTGAGTTTGAGCCCCGCGTCGGGCTCTGGGCTGATGGCTCAGAGCCTGGAGCCTGTTTCCGATTCTGTGTCTCCCTCTCTCTCTGCCCCTCCCCCGTTCATGCTCTGTCTCTCTCTGTCCCAAAAATAAATAAACGTTGAAAAAAAAAATTAAAAAAAAAATATAAAGCATTTTATGATTCATAGACTTCATACATGTTTATTGGTTACCTGTTATTCTTCTGACTATGTCTTGCACCCAAGTCATAAGATAATAAGACAGATAGGACTTAGGTCCTGATTAATGAAAAGTTGCAGTGGGGCCAAGCTTGAAGGCTATGATGCTATAAAGGGAGGATCTGACTGGGGTCAAGTTGTCAAGGAACTCTTCTCTGAGGAAATGATATTTTGCTGACATTTAAAAGATGAGGAGGAGAAAATTGGATCAGAAAAAGACCAGCATATGACAGGAGAGAGTCTGTCAAGGTCAAGGGACTGAAGACATGTATGATTATGATCTGAGTGGCATAGTGATGGGCAAAGCAGGGAAGGCCGGCATTAAATGTGACCTAAAGAACCAGAAGGAGACAGATCACACATGGCTTTATAGGCAACACTCAGAAATTTTGTCTTTAAGCTGAAATTCCAGAGAGACTTCTGACATGTTTTAAATTGCAAAGCCTGGTAATGAAGAATGTGCCCTGGAAAGAGCCCTCTACAGTGTAGACAAAAGGTCATAAGGGCCCAAGTGGATGTGGGTAGTCCTGTGAGAAGACCACTGCAATGGTCAGAGAGTAAACAATGATTTGGACTAGGAGGTGCTGAGGATGAACAAAAGCAGAATAATTTGATGATTATTTAGGAGGCAAAATAAGCCACACTTGGGGGCAAACTGGAAATCAGAATAGAGGGAAAGGAAGGTGTGGAGAATCATGCCTATGTTATTATATCCTTTATGCCGTTTTACACGAATTCCACTTCAGTGATAAAGGTGCTAAAGGGAATTCTTTAATTTTTATATATCTCATGTTCAACTAGTTTTACCCTGTTAAGATAATTGTTTTTCCATCATTATTTGATGGAGTGTTTAGCATTGAAAACAATTAAAGCATAATAGGTAAATGGGGGCGTCTGGATGGCTCAGTTGGATAAGCCTTCAACTGTGGATTTTGGCTCAGGTCCTGATCTCAAGGTCATGGTATTAAGCCCTGCATCAGGCTCAGCGTGCTGAGCATGGAGTCTGCTTGGGATTTTCTCTCTCTCCCTCTCTATCCCTCCCCTGCTCATGCTCCTTCTCTCTGTCACAATAAAATAATAATAATGATAATATTAAGTAAAACATAGTAAGTGAATGAATGAATTCTCTTTATCTTGCAGGAGAATTAACAGTTCATATTAAGTTGTATTTGTTTTGTTCTTCTTAATTTTAACAAGCTAACGAAAAGTTTCAGGTATCCTTAAAATGTTCAGTTATCAATTTTAATGTCATTACCATGAGATTTATCTTGCTCATGTTATATTAGTGTTATGAAAACACTATAAAGAGATAAGCATATAAACTGCAACGGAACCAACCACTCTAGGAAATGCATAAGAGAAAACAATACCATGAACATTTTTCTACCGAATTTCCATTTGGAAAAACCCTTTCTCATGTAATATTTCAATTAGTAATGGTAAAACGAAGATGAATAAATACTGAATGGGAGAGTAGGGATTCTGTGTTCCAATTGGAGATTTACTAAAGTTAAGAGTAGTAAATGAACTTTTCAGAAATGTTTAACAATAAATACAGTGAATTTCAAACCTTTCCTCTCTTTCTCCTCTTTCCCTTTATAACAAAATTATGTGAATAATACCTATTATTTGTTGAATGCATATACAAATATATACAAAATTAAAAGTAAACACATAACTTTGACTCCAGGAAAGGCAGGCAAAGAATAGATTCTCTATTTTTTCAATATTATGAGTAAATTGAAAGACATTCCACTTTGGCCAAGTGGGAAATCTGCCGCTTCTGTCATTTATGGGTTTAGTGCTTGCTATTGTCATCATGTTTCCTAGTAATTGAACTTCCACTTTTGAAAATAAAACTTGCTTTGTATGCTACGAGAATTGTGATGAAAATTCAAGATTTGCTAAGAAAAAGAAAAATGTACACAATATGCGAATCAAATTTCCCATAGAAGATGCACTAACATGCACATTATGTATGTAAGAAAGAATATAATCAAACAACCGTGGACTAACAATGTCAGCCTTCTTTGTTGCAAGAAATAAATGTCCCTTGGAAAACTGTGTAGCACTTCGTTTCCACCTGACTTCCATTTTAATTTTGGAAATGTTTTATCTTCCACTTGAAGTTATCTTAAAACATCAATGGAAGCTGCTATTTTTGCGTGTGTGATATTCTTAACCAACATGTAGGCACTCAGTCCTTAGAAGACTCAAAATATAGAGTGAACTCCAGACATTTTCTTTTTTTCTTTTTTTTTTTTTTTTCTTTTCAAATACCTGTCATTCCTGGGTATGGTGCTAAGGACACACAAAAATTTCTATATTCTAGTGATTTATAGAAGACTGGAGGATACAGAAAAGGAAACAATTATGTAAATAATTACAGGAGACTATATATAATGGCATATAAATCATACCCACAGGAAGCCATGAAATACAGAGGAGGGAATTCTGTACAGATGGAGGATGAATAGTAGATAGGGTCACAATAATACTTTTTTGTTTTGTTCTGTTTTATTTTTTGCAATTAGTGCTTTGTATATTGAGTTTTCCTGAAATGCAATGATTATCATATCTTTCACTATCTATCCTTCTCTATCGCTACATTTCAAATCCAAGTATATGATGCAAAACTTGCAGCAAAGTTGGTAATAAAACCTAAAAAGCAAACAAAAACTTTTATATAACTTGACTGAGAGAGAACTTAGGCAAGTTACCAAAATTTCAAGATTACAGGGTTCAAGGGTCCTTAGTCTTACCTAAAATCATCTCATTAACAGTCTTTTAGAAAGAATTCACAACATCCATTAAAGAAAAACACAAAATACACGACATTTGAAATTTATACTCTATCCTAACACTAAATTATGAAAAATGAGTAATATGAAAATGAACAAAAAGTAAACTTCTTAACAAAATCTGTTGTCACCTGCTTTGGTTATATAGTTGTAGGCATGATTTTTAAGGTAAAGAGCACTCAGAACAATAAATACTTAGGAGCAGTTCAAAACTGCATAAATAATCTGGAGCTAATGAAGCTTGGTGAAAAAAACATTAAAAACTGAGGCCTAGGGGCACCTGGGTGGCACAGTGGGTTAATCATATGACTTCTACTCAGGTCCTGATCTCATGGTTGTGAGTTTGAGCCCCGTGTCGGGCTCTGTGCAGAGAGATTCAGGTGAGCCTGTTTCAGATTTTCTCTCTCCCTCTCTCTCTCTCTCCCTCTCCCTCCCTCTCTCTCTCTCTCTCTCTCTCTCTCTCTGCTTCTACCCGGTTTGCACTGTGTCCCTCTCTCTCTCAAAAATAAATAAGCAATATAAATTTTTTTTTTAAACTGAAGCCAAATATGCAAAAGGATAAAGGAGATATTAACACAAGAGCATAAAGTTCTTCATCACATACCTACAAATGTCCCCTTCTTAAGACAGGGGGTGATTTCCAGTAACGGTATAATATGATTTTGAGTGAGTGGTTCTCTGGCTGGAGGCTGATCTTCTTTAAAATTCTGTAACTATTTTTCTGTGTCTCCCGCTCTCTCTGCCCCTCCCCCGTTCATGCTCTCTCTCTGTCTCAAAAATAAATAAACGTTAAAAAAAATAAAAATAAAAAAATAAAGGGGCGCCTGGGTGGCTGGGACGGTTAAGCGTCCGACTTCAGCTCAGGTCATGATCTCACGGTCCGTGAGTTCAAGCCCCGCGTCGGGCTCTGTGCTGACCGCTCAGAGCCTGGAGCCTGTTTCAGATTCTGTGTCTCCTTCTCTCTCTGCCCCTCCCCTGTTCATGCTCTGTATCTCTGTTTCAAAAATAAATAAACGTTAAAAAAATAATAAAAATAAAATTCTATAGCTATTTACTGTCAGCATAATTCTGTCATTATTCTAGCCTTCATTCACGTTAATTGTGTGTCTCCTGTCATTTTCACATCCTCAGACCTCAATAAAATCAAGTGCATGTTTGAAGGCAAAGCTCATGTCTTCCTCATTTTGGTTTTGCCTTCGGTGATACACAGAAGGCCTCATAAAAGATCCCGTAAGAGAAGGTAACTGTGTGTTGGGTGCTGAAATATGAACAGGAGTCAGCAGTAGCCAGGAGGAAAACCCATCCAAGATAGAGCAAAAGGAAAAGGTGAGACACAGGACATAGTTTAGTGTGGCTGGAGTGTTGTCACCATCCTGTGGGTGAGTGCTAGGACAGGAGGCTGGTTTGGATGATCCAGAACAAACAAACAAACAAACCATGAAATCCACAAAATGAGAAGAAGGGATAAGCTGGGTTTAAAACACACAAAGTCTATAATTTGGGGATTTACTTAATGGCTGAAATGGAGAAGAATGGAGAAGTTCAGACAAGAAGAGCAAAAGGTTAGGATTGAAATATTTTAAGATTTAAGATGTCTTTCACCTACAATGTCACTGTAAGGAAGCTATTGTAACTCTATAGTTTCCTCATTTATAAAATGGGGATAATAATAATACAGTTGTTGTGAGGGTGAAAAGAATCATACAGGTAAAGTGCACAGAAAGGTGCCAGACACCCAAAACAACAAAACAATAATTAATAATAATAATAACAACAACAATCACATTTACTGCTAGTACCATCAGCAGCACTGTGTGGAGCTGCCCATGGGCAACAAGAGAAACTTTTGGTTTCTAGGGCACTCTTAGTGCTTTCTTTGCATGGGTTCTGCATTTATTTCTTTTTCCTCTCCGAAAGGGGACATAAATTCATGTTCCTTCTGTTTCTCCTCATTCTCTTTGCCATTGTCTCCTCCTATGTCCATCCTCCAAATGTTGACTCCAAATGTTGGTGAGCTCTGCATTATGCCTCTGGAGGTTGGACTCCAAGGAATTTTTGAATCCTTAAGATAGTATGAAGTTGCTATGGGTTGTGTCCTGCAGAAAGGTATGTTGATGTCCTAACCCTCTGTACCTTAAAAGAGAGCTATTATGGATGTATTTAGGTAAGATGAGGTCATACTGGAATAGGGTGGGCCTTTAATTAATGTGACCAGCGTCCTTAGGACGGATAGCTCCACAGAGAGCAGAATACCACATTAAAACTGAAGCAGAACGATGTAGCTCCCAACCAAAGGATGCCAAGGACTGACTGCCACCACAAGAAGGGAGAAACAGGCAAGGAAGGATCTTCCCTTACATGTTTCAGAGGGAGACTGGCCCCCGCCAACACTCTCATTTTCATCTTCTAGCTTCCAGAATCAGGATACAATACATTTCTGCTGTTTTAAGCTACCCACTTTGTGATACCTTGTTACAGAAGCCCTAGGAAACCAACATAGAAATATTTACAAGAATGTGCTTAGAAGGAGAAGGAGAAGGAGAAGGAGAAGGAGAAGGAGAAGAAGAAGAAGAAGAAGAAGAAGAAGAAGAAGAAGAAGAAGAAGAAGAAGAAAAGAAGCAGCAGCAGCAGCAGATTTCTTAGCTTTCATCAGATTCTCAAAAGGACTTGCAACCCAGGAAAGCTTCAGATCCACTGTTCTCTGCATTCCTTTATGGTGATTCCATTTACTCCTGTGATTTTAACTAGAACCTGGGTATCCCTGTTTCCTTACTCTGTACCCCAATCTATACCTCTGCAGAGCTCTAGATCTTTATGCCTACTTGAAATCTCTACTCACTTATCCCATACTAAATGAAGGACATATTGAATTATCATTACCTTCCTCATTTTAGTACATAATGCCACATTCACTTAGCTGCTCAACCTCAACACTGAGCAGGCCCCCATGATCCGATAATCCAATCCATCAGAAAGACTTGTTAGCTTGACCTCTAACATAAGTCATGAATCTTGTCTACTTCTCTTCCCTCTATGCTCCCACCATCCTGGGCATACCACTTCCTTACTTGTCATGGAGTAATGCAATTGCCTCCCTAGCTGGCCTTCCTGCTTCCTCTCCCCCCCGTTTTCTTATTGCAGTGGGTACCTGGACAGATATCAGCATGAAGGCAGCAAAGCACCAAGTTACCTCAGAATCAGCACCTGAAAGCAGTGAAAAAGAATTTTGGAGAAAGAGGCACCAGTGACTCCATTAGCATGACTGAGTCATCTTATTTTGCCAAAGACTTTCCTACTTTTAGCACTGAGAGTTTTTGGGTTTTGGGAAACCCCTCAGCTGTGGGCAAACTGGAACTTGGTTCCAGTTGCTGGTCACATTAGCTGTGATGAATTCAAAACAAGATCTCAGATGATCCCATGGGGACCTACAAAGTTGGGATAGTCCTTCAAAATTGGGTCTGCAGTATTACTGTCCATCTTTAGGATGAGAGAGTTTAGTCTTACTGACCCTGCTTTAGACACAGGTTGTTTATGGAAGGTGACAGCCTTGTGTAAGGCAGCTCTCTGCATCAGGAGGTAATTTCTTAGGAGGGCTGACAGCTGAGAGGTCTGTCATCCAGTATCACTCTCAGGTGAGGGAATAAATCTTACAGGCCTCACAGAAGTGAGAAGTGAGAAGTCTGGGTGGTTTAACACAGTGTGCACTATAAATATTGATAAATATGAACATGATGTATGCAGAAAAATGCAAGTAATTCCTGTTCTAGAGCAGCTTAAGGTACAGGTGGGGAATGAAAGACATGATGTTAAGGGGACACAGGCAAAAGTCAGATCATCAGGGTTCTTATATTAGGGTAAAGAAAATAAGCTTGACCATGAAATCTGCATGGGACCATTTTTTTTCCTTTTTATTTTACTGTGATCATTGTGATTACTGCAATAGAGGCAATAAAACACATTTAAAAAAATGTAACATCATTTCATGCTAGTGACTCAGCAAACTAGTACAAGGAACTTCCTAAACCTGAAAAGGGCATCTATAATAAACCTATAGCTGATATCTTACTTAAAGGTAATAGACTAAGTGCTTTCTCCTTAACAAGAACAAGACAAAGATGACTACACTCATCACTCTTATTCACTACCATAATAGATGTCCTAGCCAGTGCAATAAAGCAAGAAAAAGAAAGTAATAAGATAGAATCAAAAGACATAAATAAAATTATTTCTACTCAAATAAAACATAGTTGTCTATTAGATCTAATAAATGAGTTTGGTAGGTCACAAGATACAAGGCTAATTCACAGACACATAGACACACACACACACACAAATTGTATTTCTATGCAACAATGAACATGTGAAAGTAGAAATTCTTTTAAGTACTATTTAAAATAGTAGCAAAATAAAATACCTAGGTATAAACCTAATGAAATTCATACAAGATCTATATGTTGAAAACTGATGAGAAATTTAAAAAGATCTAAATAAATTGAGAGATATACTTTACTCATGGACTAGAAGTCTCAATAATATTAATATGCTAGTTGTCCCAGATAGATCCATAGATTCAACATAATCCCAAACTGAATTCCAGCAAAAATCTTGTTATTAAATAAAAAATCTGATTCAAAAAATCATATATGAAGCAAAGGAACTCAAATATCCAAAACAATATGGAAAAAACTGGAATATTAGCACTGTCTAATTTCAAGATTTATTACAAAGATAGAATAATCAATACAGTGTGGTAATCAAAGTACAAGACACATAGATCACTAGCAGAGAACATATTGCATAAATAGACCCTCATATATATGATCAATTGATTTTTGTCTAAGGTGCAAAGGCA
Source organism: Leopardus geoffroyi (assembly GCF_018350155.1). Lineage (NCBI taxonomy): Eukaryota > Metazoa > Chordata > Mammalia > Carnivora > Felidae > Leopardus > Leopardus geoffroyi. The sequence continues at coordinate 95,300,957 of NC_059336.1, read as the reverse complement.
ATTTAATGGTGAAAGCATAATCTTTCTATGAGAATTCTGGCACAAATGGGCAACTTTATGTAAAACCTTGATCCCTACACTTTGCCGATAATCAAAAATTAGCTCAACGTGAAATAAAGACCCAAATGTAAAACCTAAAACTGAAAAACTTCTAGGAAAAAGAGGATAAAACTGATGTGCCCCTGGGTTAGGGAAAGGTTTATTAAACACAAAACTCAAACTATGGTCTATGAAATAATTAAAATCAATAAACTGAAATTCACCAAAATAAAAATATCTTCCCTTTGAAAGATGCTGGAAACAGAGGACATCTTCCAGTTGTGGAGGCTTTAGGATCCACCATAGCTTTCAGGCCAAAGACAAGCTTCCCCCAACCAGTATCACCAATAACTGATGCCCAACTGTTTCTCCTCAACGAATAACTCCTCTAGGGGAATTTTGGCAATAGAATCCCCCACTGGGATGCTTAGGGTAGTCAGGCTCTCTCTACCCTACCCTCCTTCTCCCCTCTTATTCCTCCTCTTGTTCCCTTTCCCTTTTATCTTTCATATATGCAACCCCTGGTAAACATTTTTCCACTTCAAACTCCAGAGGACACAACCTGGTACAGTAAGTTACGCCCCAATCGTACATGGCATTATAAGCCGTGGAGAATTTGGAGACGTATCCCCTGAAGAAAGTGTTCTTATATACTTTAAATTACACCCATCAGCATTTCAATTATAAAAAGTACTTTTCACAAGTTAAATGCTATGTAAAAAGTAATTTTTGTAAAGGCCAATTTGATATCATAGATTATGGTGAGTCCTTAAATGAAGATGATAGTAGCAATTAGGTACTTGAAAAATCTGAAAAGTGATGCTATTTTGTAAGTTTGAGTTATCTCCTTATAATTTCTCAATTTTCCGAGTAAGAAGTTTCATTGGGGGCGGGGGGGGGGGGGACACCACACACACACACACACACACACACACACACACCAGGAAATCCAATTACCATACTAGAAAAGTACAATTTTCTACTAACATTCTTAGCTTTCTTTTCCTAGAAGAATATCTTGGTATTTACAATTCACATAATAGCACTGTGCTTTTTTTAAAGCCAAGAGGGGCAGCTGCAATGTCAATAAAAGATTTTAAATACATCAGCACTTTTCTTCCTTAAATGTGTAATGTAACTGCTGTTTATTTAGCACAGGCACTTCAACTCACTTATTGAAAAGAAACTTTAAGAACTTTCAGGGAACTAATACATTGTTTGAACACTGAATGAAATAAAATAAATGTGGTAAGTCTGGGAGAATTAACATTGCATTAAGTCAAGTGAAATTTAATAGAGCATGTTTTCAGTCACTAGGAACAATTTAAATTATTTCTAAGCAGAAAAAAATGTTTAAAATTAAGATGAGAAAATGGTTTCCAATATGCAAAAATGAAGATTATGACAAAAGGCTAATTTAGCAACAATCCAAAGAAACCATACTCTTGATTCTAATATAATCACTTTTGAATATTATAGAAGTAAAAGCCAGAGAATACAGAAAGAGGTTTACTGAGTTGTCTTTTTGGGAAAGGAGTAGTAAGAACATTTAAGGGTAAAAACCATGCACCTGCAGAAAGAAGAAAATGAAGAAATACAGGAGGAAAAGAATCCCAAGTTTAGCAGAATGAATGAGCAGAATGGATTAGTAAAAAGATGTTTTTTGGTGATCAAAATGAGAGCAATATGCATTCAAATGATGGTAAAGGAAGATGGCCAGGAGGGTTGAGGCATGAAGGTAGCCAAGGAGAGAGGGTAAATGCATGCTGCTGTAATAGGACATTTGGTTGTGAAGAAAAGCAGAGAGCTTTGGAGTGAACTAGGTGTGACTCAGTAAGGGAGTTTTGTTTTAGGATAATGAACGCTTGATCATGTCAGCTGCTAGAAGCAAGTGTACAGATGAGAAGGCTACTTGCCAGTCACCTTGATTCAGACCTTAGTATGTATCTATTATGTGGTGAACTTGGGAGAAAAATGAAAATGTGGTATAAGCTATCCAGAGATGCTGTGATCTTCAAGCAAGAGGACAGGGGCTACTTTTAGAGAAGAGTCACCTCCATGAGACGACTAGGTTTTCCACTAAGGCCCAACCCGGGAAGGGAAGCAAAGCAGAAAGTAAGCACAGGATGCCGGGGCAGTCAGTGGAGTCCTGAGATACAGAAGACTTGGGATGGTGCCTTCTGTTTGCTCAGGATGACAGGAAAGTCAAAATCATCTGTGCACAGTGAAGGGATGAAGGGCTTCAGGAGAGGCTCCTTCCTCCACCCCCACCCTGAATGCACCACTCTGGCATATGGATTATTTTGAGCTGAAGGCACTTGAGACCCTATGGGCTCAAGGGAAACTTTTCTACCACCTTTAACCAAACAGAAAAATCTAACTTGGGGGTCTTTCCCAGTATAAGGGTTATTAACAGAGATAAATTTTATCTGAGTGACCCATCTGTATAGTAGGTCGAACATCTGATTACCAAACATTTGCTCCTCTTAAGGCCTATAAAGTGCATTCCTTTTCTCTTTAATCCCAGACCACTACCTCCTTCTTCCTAGTTCAGGATGACATACGTGTCTCATTTTGCCTATCTTTGGATTTTCCATGTCTATGTGGATTTCCTATACATACATGCCTGTTAAATTGGATTTTCTCCTGTTAATCTGTCTCATGTCAATTTAATCCCTAATTTAGCTAGAAGGACCTTTGAAAGTACAGAAACTCTTGCTCCCCAAGAGGGACACAAAGGACCCCAAACAGGGGCTAGAAGAGTTCCAATCATCATTCTCTTTTAGCAAGGATGCTACAGGAAGTTACTCAGATCAGAGGGCGGAAAGCTACTGGCAGAAGGGAGGAAGTGGAAGGGACAAAAGCAGGGAAGAAATGTGTTTTGTTTTGCAAACATACAGTTCTGGCCAAGGAGACACCCAGCTAGGTATTTCACCTGACAGTCCTTCACATGAGTCAGTTTGAGCTGGTTTGGAGCTCAGGACCTCATTGGGCCCCCACATTGTCTTAACATTACCCTTAGCTCGTTATAATACTAAGATCTCCTATGGGAGTTATCTGCAATTGTTTTGAACTTAGTATGCACTATATGGGGCACTTTCAGGCAAACAGGATTGAGGGATGGAATGTAGAAAGGGCCCATAGTGACCACCTGGCTGAATACAGACAGACCCATCAGGCATCAGGCAAAATATCTATAGTCATTTCAAAATATCCATAGTCCCTAACTAACCAATGGGCTACTTATAATCAGGCACAATAATCAAAAAAGGGAGATTTCTACCTATATGTCACCATATCTCCTCATCTTCCCCCTTTAAAAACAACCTTCACCCACTGCCTCCTTGCAGACAGCCTCTTCTCTGCTATCCTGCCCATGCTCCCTTGCAGTGTATTCAAAGACTTCAATCTCTTTTGATTTGCCTCAGGTGAATTCTCTTACCTCCAGTACCACTGGCTTCCTCCTCATCGTTGCCTCACATTCGGGGGCCCCCATCTGATCGAAAGACACTCCATTTAGACACCACGTGCACTAGCATGCTAGGCACCCCACAACTGAACGAAAGTGCCTAAAAGAATATGTGTAAGTTCATTAATGTGTATGCAAGCTCCCTACCCCACCAATGCACTGAATAAAAGCTTCCTGTACTAACCCCATGGGGAGACAGTGCTTTGAGAGCTATCTCCCGGTCTCCTTACTTAGAACAAATAATAGTAAGTTCTTTGCGCTGAACACTTTCTTGGGTTGCATTCGATTTAATGCTCTCCAAGTGGTGAAGCCCTCTCATTCCTCCCAGGAACTACTGCGATCTATCACTTCCCTCCTCAATAGCAGATAACTCATCCTCTATTTATTAATAACCCTGCAACAGTTATTTCTTCCCTTACCTAGATGCCTGCACAAGCCCTTTAAAACTTGCAGCATTCCCACACCCTCCAAAATGTCTGCTACATTGCCCCCAAAGCCATCGAACTGAAAGGCAAATATGCTCCCTCACTTTCTCATGTAAAAGCCTCAATAACTGTAAGAAGTCAACATCACTAAAAAATTGACACACAAAGGGCATGTGGCCTTAATAAGTGGCCTAGTTCCCACTCAGTGCCCATAAGAATCAATTAGCTATGACAACATGTCATCCGAATACATGCACAGGAGTGATACATAACTAAAGATTTTAATAGGAGCAGGAAAGAATTTATATTGACTTTATATGGAACACTGATAAGGAAAAGACATGCTCAAATGATCATTTTTAACCTACAAGTCTCTGAAAATTATGGGCTGTTCCATCTTTTCTTGCCACCTTATCACCTCTGAATACTCTTCATTGTTGGAAAAATACAGCGCTCCGCAGAGAAGTCTTACCAGAATTAATCTCACAAAGATGCTCATTACTGTGCTATTGTTACTCAGGCATGCTACTTGGTGAGGAGGATATCTCATTCTCAGGCTTATCAGACAATCATCCAAGGCCTCTTCCTGACTGCAATTGATCCTTCCAGTTCCTTCTACACCATATTACAGAATGCATTTTATGCTCAATTAATAGTGTACTTCTCATGAAACATTATCCTCCCTAGCCCTGTTAGTCATGCGGATCTCACCCCTCTCTTTTCTAATGGCTCAGCTCATTCTGACTCTTCCAGACTCCACAAGAGTCCTCTCCCTTTACATGGTTTCCCCACACTTCTGCTGCTTTAAACTGAGACTTTTGAGGCATTCTTGGAATTTCCTTAAATTGGTTATTTTTTTTTAATGTTTATTTATTTTTGAGAGAGAGAGAGAGGCAGAGAGACAGAGAGAGCGTGAGCAGAGGGGCGAGAGAGGGAGACACAGAATCTTAAGCAGGCTCCAGGCTGTTAGCACAGAGCTGGAAGGGGGGCCCCTGGAACTCACAAACTGTTTCACATGACGTGAGCTGAAGTTGGATGCAATCAGCTGACTGAGCCACCCAGCCACCCTCCTTAAATCAACTTTAAAATTGATCCTTTCCCTATTATCCCAAAAGTGCTTTAACTTGTGTCCAAAATTTTTTTGACAATGTCTTTAATGATGTCTTAACTCATGCACAAGTTTTCCTTATTTTATTCTTCAGAAAAAAAAAAAAAAGAGTTGGTTATAATCCTTAGGGTAATCTATTCCCTTTTCATGACATGGATTAAAATCAGACTATAAATTCCACTGAAATTGCCCTACTCTGGCTCTTAACTTCAAGATGTGTCTCAACCTTGAAGTACAAAAAAAGTTGGTCAATGCTGCCAGAGACAATTCAACTACTGCAAATAATAACTATATATTTTCTTTAAGTATGTTCCTATTGCTATAATTCTTTTCATTTTGCTCAACAACCCCCTCCCCAAAACAAAACAAAGTAAACAAACAAAAACGCCCGCACCCAAAAAAACAGTGTATAAACATAATAAAATATGATCGTGTAACCGTGATTCTGCTCAAAACAGACCAAAATCATCTATTGTTTTTCTTCATCTGGTAGATTTTTTTCTAGCAGTTCAGTACATGTTAATAAACTGCATACTTTCTTGGGATTTAAAAAGCTGCCAATTTATGAAACAGTTTCTGTGAGGACTGAATAGACACTATAAGAGAAAGAAATATACTGAAAAAAATCAGGAGAGTAAAAGAATTTTTTTTTCCTAAATTTGGAAACATTATTGCAATTTTTAAGTGGCTTTTGGAAGGAAATAAGCATTTCTGATATTTTTCAATTTATTTATTTTTTTTATTTTTTTTATTTTTTTTATTTTTTTTATTTTTTTTTTCAACGTTTATTTATTTTGGGGACAGAGAGAGACAGAGCATGAACGGGGGAGGGGCAGAGAGAGAGGGAGACACAGAATCGGAAACAGGCTCCAGGCTCTGAGCCATCAGCCCAGAGCCTGACGCGGGGCTCGAACTCACGGACCGCGAGATCGTGACCTGGCTGAAGTCGAAAGCTTAACCGACTGCGCCACCCAGGCGCCCCAATTTATTTATTTTTAAGAGACAGAGAGAGTGACACAGAATCTGAAGCAGGCTCTAGGCTCCAAGCTGTCGGCACAGAGCCCAATGCAGGGCTCGCGCCTACAGACTACAAGATTATGACCTAAGCCAATGTCGGATGCTTAACTGGGCCACCCAGGCACTCCTTGATAATTTTTTAAACACCTTTTTGATAACAGATTTAAAACTTGGTCTGGGAAACAGGTGATCAAGTTACCATATGGCCAGTTGCCCCTTAGTCAAGAGTCTAGTAATCTTTATCCAGATTTTCATTTTATTTTTGAATCAGTCTAACAATTATTATCTAGTCTCTTCCCTATGCTATAAAATATGCCTACCGAGAATAGTTCTTTGAATTAGCCAGAGTTTTCTCTGGCATGTAAGTTGTAACAAAACTTAGATATATGCTTGGAACCAAACTGCCTGATGTTTTCTCTAGCAAGAACAACTGAATTCTAAGGGACCATAGTTTAAGGCACTTATCAAGCATCTATTATCATTGCAAAAAAGAATATAAATGAAGAAGAAGAACTTAAAATCAACTATGGGGGAAGGAAATAATTCAAGGGAGATTTAACTGTTTGAAAATAATGTTAACAGTATAGAATGTAAAATTTTCCATGAAAAAGACAGTATAAATACTAATCTAATAACACTATTACCAATAAAGCATGCATTTTTATCATTACATTATACGTAATATTGAATTCATACAGAACCTAGTTTGGTATAGCTTTTAAGTTTTCAAATGT